>NW_009614466.1:20923-37304 GCF_000690535.1 Cariama cristata | reverse complement strand
CAAGACTCTCTTCCCTTTTTATCAATTAGGAGCACACACGCGCGCTCTCTCGCTCCCTCTCCCACCCCTACTCTGCTTTCCTCCCAGCTCCCCTCGCCTGCCGCTTTCAGACAAAGATGTGTGAGTTCTTTGATCTGCCTGGCAGCCACCACTGGGGGATTGGCTTGGAGGTTAATTACACACCGGCCGTCTCCGGCTGTGGCAGGGGGCCATTCGGCTGGAGAGGGAGCTGTCCCTTCTCCCCCCCAGCTACAAACTTCAAGGGGACAGGAGGGCAAGGAAGGTACCACTGAAACCCCTTTTGATATGACAAACGGGCTCCTTGCTTGCCTCTCTGGTTCTTGTTTTGTTTGTCTAACTGCTATTTGAAATATGGATGAGCTCTCAGTCCTGAGGGTCCAGCCACCGCCTTGACAAAACCTTGTCTTCTTCCCCCCCGCCCCTTCCCGTCCCCATCTGGGCAGAACCGGAGTTTCTCTCTCCTGTCTGTCCATCTCGCCCGTCCGTCTGTCCTTGTCCGGGAGCCCTCTGCCCGCCTGCCCATCTCGCAGGGAGATGCAGAGCCTGGACCCGGTGCTCAGCCCACGGCCGAGCAATGCTCCGCAGCTGCGGCAGAAACGGGAGCCTCCTCCGGCAGAGGAAAGTCGTTCGAGCTGATGGCTGGCACCCGGGAGGTTTGCATTTAATCCCTCTCTCTGTGGCTGACTTGCTCTGCGATTATCTGCTTTTATTTTTCTTTCTTTCTTTTAAAGCCACTTAAATCCCCACGTGCCTCAGTTTCCCGGTCTTCGCAATAAAGGCAAGAAACATTTATCCGCTCCTCGGGGTTGGATTGAGGCTGATTGATTTGCTTGTCCAACATCCCAAACAAAGTAGTGCCACAGAAGAGAGCTGTTGATGTAATCCCCCCCGCATTAACAAAATCCTTCCCAAAAGGAGCTTACATAGATGCTTCGGGGCAGGGTGTGATTGGATTTCAGTTGCTTTTCAGTGGCTCACAGGCTCCTCCGTTGGCTTCTGGGCTCCCCCACCACATCCAAGTGTGGGGCTGGAGTCAAAGGATCCCACGCAGTGAGCAGAGGGAACCGCGGGCAACGAGCTCAACCCTTTGGTCAGATCAGAAGTGGGAAATGGTCTGCGTCCTCAAGGGCAGCCTTGACTGCATCCCTGTGGGACCGCGGCCCCGTGCTTGGATCTGGGTCTTCTTCTGGGCAGATTTAGGGCAAGATCCAAATTCCTCATGCAAAATGCTTTTCTATTGCAACCGAGAACTACAGCCAGCTCTGCTGCCTGTCAGTGGAAAATCTCAACGATTTGGGGCAAAACACGCCTGCCTTGAGAACTTGCCTGAAGCCAACCTGCCCGTGTACCTGTCGGGGACGTGAGCAGAGCTCCGAGCCAAGCAAGCAGAGGGCATATATCTGCATATACATGTTTGCTGGCAAGTGGAAGTTTAGGTGTGGTCTGTGCATGGACCGATGGGTGCATCCCACGCCCTCACACACCATGATGGCATCTGAACTCCTCTGAGATGCGGGGGCTGCCGGTTTGCACAGCAAACCAGCATTACGTCTAATATTGGTTATCTTGGTTAATCTACCAAGGAGTTCTGGTTCAACCTCCTCATCTGTTCCCTCTCCCTTCCCTCACCACCCACACACTGCTGAGTGGAGGAGACGTGGCTCAGCCGCTTTCTCCATCCATCCATCCAACCACGCTGAGGGGGACCCCACGAGGACTGAGGGGCTGGGGAGCAGCACCCAGGGCGATGTGCGTGCTGGGGGAAGGGGCTGCATGCCCCTCGGATCGGGCGAAGCTGCCTGTCTCAGCCACCCAAGCCGAGAAGCTGTTCCCATCACGCAGCAGCGAAGCGATTGTTCTGTGCTGCGGACCTTTCACAGCTTCGTAATGAATAGGGACGCGGTTAACATTTTACAAAACGCTCCTTCTCCCTGGGAGACAGCCAGCGCTGACACTTTGAAGCTGTTCCAGAGTCAACCGATTCAAGGAGCGAAGACCAGCGGAAGGAGACGGGCACAGGGCTTTCCAGCTGCAGGCAGAGGAGGAGGAGGCATCCTTCAGCCTCTGCCACCCAGAGGTGATGACACTGGGGGATGCTCGGGTGAATTGCAGACCCCATTTCTGTCCTCGCACGCATCCACAGCAGGGCTTTTGCTGGGCAGAGGCAGAGAGGGAACTACAGGCAATGGAGGTGGTGGTTCGTGGGTCCTGTCCGTGCCGTCCGGATCTTCCCTATGGGTTGTACAGGAGACAGGCTCTCCTGGGGCTGGTGCGATGCCCTCCCCTAGCTCAACATGCCTGTTTGAAAAGCTACTGTGAGGACTGGGGACATATCTAGTGCTCGAAGATCCTCTGGAGACAGCACGTGAGAGGTAGCACCCACCACCCTGGGGTCCTCACTGCTCTTTCTCAAAAGGCTGAAGTGCAAAAGCCTGAGCAGACCCGATGGCTCAGAGAAAGCCCCCTCCCCTTCTCAGTCCTGTCCCTGCTTGCACTGTCACCTTGATGCTGTCACCTTCTGCCCCCACCCCTCTCCCCCAGCCATCCCACCCAGCCCCTGCCCGGCCACTGCAGGAGATGGAGGAATGCCCAAATCTCAGCCCCTTGCAGTAAAGCTGGTAAAATGGGTAACGAAGGAGGTAGGAGCACCGTGGGGAAATGGAGGGGAGACCACTGCCTTTTCACATCCTGTTTATACCGAATTAACACCCCGTTTCAGTGCTTCTGTTGATCTTTTTTAAGGGCAGGAAGGTTTATTCCCCTTTCTCACCATGCAGCTTGAATTCTAGGTGGCTATTCCACCTCTAAACATTAAAGATCTAAAGGTTCCCTGGCAGAGTAAAGATCTCATATCCTGAAATCACAGCAGGCAGAGAGGTGGGCGGGCGGTGTAAGAAACATCAGCTTTTGTCTTGCCCCAGGCTAACTGGGATGCTCTCTGTTTCCCTTGCTCTCCTCCTGGAACACACGGATTTGGGGACTTGGACTGTTTTATGCAAGTTTTAAGCTTGGTGGAGGGCGGGACAGTGTCGGGAAGCCTGCAGAACAGGTGGGTTTTGTTGTGGGTGTGGAGATGTGCTCTGTGGTCTTTTCTGATGGTTGCAGGACAGGTTACATGACTGCTTGCAGCTGAGCAAGGCTGAACCAAGCTGGGTGTCCCTTCCCAGCCCTGTTTCCCACTTTGTCAGGGTGCAAAAGGTGAACGGCAGCCCTGGGTACGCTGGCTATTGCCCGAGGTGCAAGACCATCAGAGCTGGCATCTGCACAGATACGTGCACTCAAAAACAAAGAGATCATGTTGGGAAGATGGAGCAGTGGATGGACACGCTCTGCCCTGTGATACCGGTTCTCTCCAGCACACCGACCACATCTTTGAATTCATTTATGCTTCCAGCCTCCCCAGGATCCTGCAGCAGCGAGTTCCACTCTTGCATGAAAACAACTGCTCTTCCTAAACTCTCAGATTTGTCAAGTGTCCCTTGTTTGTGTACTGTAAAGTAGGTGACGGTGATTCCCTGCTCCTTCTGGCTGCACTAGAAACGGATTTACAGACCTCCTATCTGCAGCCAGCTCTTTGACACGCACAGTGACATGGACACGTGTTCTGTCCTCTCCTCCTCTTCTGGGTTGCAATTCCCGGCCCAGCAGGATGTTGAGATGTTTTCAGAGACCTCACCTCTGAATGGTGGTGGACAACCCTGGTGCACGGTCATAGCAAATTGCTCTCCCAGCTGCTGGATGCTGGCTTCTCCTCCAGCTCAGGTTAGGGGTGCTTCTGCCCACTGATGCGACACCAACTTCCATCACCTCTGTGCACTTTTCCACTCCTAAATATAGCTGTCAGTGGAGGTATGGAGGTGCTAGAAAATAGAGTAGGAGATGTGCAGCAGGGAGGGATGAAGGAGATCTCTTGCTCCTATAAGGAGGGAAGGTTCCTTTCAAATTTCCTGTTGTAAGAGAGGGAAGGGATTAGTTCAGTCTGCCCAGGAATATTTTTCCAGTATTGAATTCACTGCATAGATCCCTCTAGGTTTTTTTCTTTACTTGAAGCAACTTTACCTATCCCTACCAACACTAACTGGAGATACTCCCATACAGGGGGCATATAGCACGTAGTCACTTAAGGACAGAAAGGGTGGGCAGCAAAGGTACACAGCAAAGAAGAGTTTGACTGCTCTCAGAACAGCTTTAGGCAAGGTGGGGTCTTCCCCAGAACTGGTTAAACACTCACCTGCTACCTGTAGGGGCTTTCCTCTCTCTTGCTGTGGAGATCGGAATAGCGAGGGAATCCAATCTCCCGCCCTCATGCCCCAGTGAAGGGGCACACGAAGGACACCGAGGCACACACCGGTGCGGGGACTCCCTTCCCACCTTTTCTATCTAGATCAAAGCATGAACGAATGAGCAGCCCAGGGCAGTGGTAGGAACCATTTGCCTGTAAATGCATTTTAGAAGAGCCCAGGATATATTTGTTGCTGCAACTTCCCCATTGGGGTTGTGAGGGAAGCAGTGAGGGCTGCAGTTGGACCATCTCCTCCCACCCAGACTTCAAACAAACAACAGGTCACCCAGAGGGTCTGGGTCCCCATTACTGCCAACAAAAGGCAGCACGGTCCAGCAGGTCAACCTCTTTTCTATGGGTGATGAATACCCAACCTCAAGTCAACACTCCTGCTTCTCTCCCTGGCCACCGAGATGGCTGTGGTCTGGCAGGTCTGGGTGAGGTGGTGGTCTGGATTGACCATTGCTTTATGGAGGGAGATTGTCGCTGGTGTTGGAGGTCTCTCAGAACCCTACGTGACCCACCAGCTCTGGCCTCCAGGGTCTCGCAGATGGGTCACTGCTCGTGCTGACTCAGTCAAGCGGTGTTATTCACCATTTGCTTGTTAAACGTTTCTCCTCAAGTTGTCTACAAATTAGTGTACTAAATAACGCATCTAGAAAGTTGATCCCCCCCTCTGTTTTGCTTGGCTGGAGGACCTCTGTGACCGTGGGGACAGCTGGGGCAGGAGGGCAGAGGGGAGGATCTGAGGAGACAAGTTGGCTCGGAGGGGTCTGCACTTGCACTGCGCTGTGCGGGAGCAGGTCCCCAGGGCCAGCCCACGCGTGCATGGGAAGTCATGGGTACAGAAAAGGGCTCCGGGGGAGACGTGGAGGTCAGCAATGCCCACAGCAGCAGCTGGCTTGTGCAGAAACAGCAGTGGCAGCTCCTCTTGCGTGAGGCCAGCAGGCTCTTACTGGAGCTGCCTTCCCTTTCTGGAGCTGGAGCCTTTCTCCTGCTTACCCAGGCTGGGAGCACCCCTTTCCCGTAAGTCACATCCCTCAACGTGTGCTAAGTGAGATCTCACCACCCGCGAGCACTGCTGCACCCCTTTGCTTTGGGATGGGGGAGGCAGGAGCTGGGGACACCCCCCTACCCCAAGAGCAAGTACCCCCCTGGGCAGGGTCCCATCCAGGGAGGGAATGGTTAATCTCCTGAAGCGTTGAACCCTGGTGGGCTTTTTTTCTGCAATAATGAGAAGTGGAGTGTGCACACCGCAGTGTGATTATTACCTGTTTATTTTTTCATGAGGCTTCTCCACTGTGTGTCACTCTAGTGTCATCATCCGTAAACACATTGATTTAACCATTACTTTGGAACAGCACTCGACTGCTCCGCAGACTGGATACCTGTCCCCTGAGGGGACCTGGAGTGACGAAGCGGGCTCAGAGCTCATCCTCAGCCTCTGCCTCACTCCTCCTGCAGTATTTGCCCCTCCTCTAGCTCCTCTTTTTCCGTTCATCTCTTTCTTTCCTCTTCCTCTTCTTTGCCCTCTGCTCGTCTTACGCTCCACCTCCCGCTCCCATTCAGCTTTCTGTCCCCCTCGCATCTCCCACCCGTGCTCAGCAGCAGCCAAAGGACGACCACGTCGGCTGCCCCAGCCTCGTGCCCTGCAGAGGCGGCAGCAGCTCCGAGCATCACCCCTTGCCTTCAGCTGCCCACCGTCAGGCACTGCTTGATGAGCATCCCTGCATCCCTTCCCGCACGGTCCTGAGGGATGCTCCTGAGGGAGCTCGCTTGCAGAAGCTTTCAGCATGCAGCAGTAGCGGTGACAAGAGGCGGCCGTACACGGGGGAGCTCTGTGGACCTGGAGGGTGGGACTCTCCTTCTCTCCTCCACAGGTGTGTGAGCAACAAAACCTGTTGGGTTTTCTTATTTCTTTTATCATCTAAGGAGAGAGCAGTCACTGCAGGGACATCCTAAGGGGCTTCCCCGGGGAGGTCCCTGGAGCTCCCTCTCCCCTGGATAAGAAGGGAACTGGCCAGCCAAGACTTAGACCCCTCACTATTAACTACTGGAGGTGGATAAGCTGAAGCCACCCTGGGGGACTTGCGGTGCTGGCTTCCCCTCACACTTGCAGGCGGTGGCATATGAAGCACCTGGGCACTGGTCCGCTCTCAGAGGAGCCTGGACTGGGAGCCAGATACCATTATAAGGCTGAAATCCACACACCGTGGGTTGGGGGAAGCTCTCAGAAATGGGGTATCGTCACATAGGGTGTTTGTGGAGTTGTATCTGCTCTGAGGGGGACCATCCTCTCTTCTCTCATCCCAGTACCTGTAAAACAGCCCTCCATGTTCTTCCTAGAAAACTTTCCCCAGGCAGCCTGTAAGTCAGAGGCCATCAAGGATGGAGGATTAGGGGGTTCACTAGCTGGCTGGTGGCATCGTCATGTTATAGATGTTGTCACGAGCATTATAAAGGACGTAATCCAGACCTTTGTACTCAGAGTGGCTAAAAAAAGGTTGGTGTTTACAGGACAGCCAAAACTGCTGAAGACCAGCCGTCTGGTGCTGTTATTTTAGATTCCTGGCCATGTTTCCTTCCACAGGTGTTGCTCTCCCCCCTCTCCTTCTTTCACTCAGCACAGTTTGGGTCTGTTTTAGCCTTGGAGCCAGTGCTTGCTGTTCTCAGTGCCATGGTGGTACAAAGGGAAAGCCTCAAGGGAGGTCCCTGAAGTATTTTATTATCACAATTTCTGCAAAGATATTTAGAAGGAATTGAGAAAAAATAGGGAAGAATGTTTGAACTCAAAGCTTTTCAACAAGTCTGTTTTTCTGATTCTTTTTCCCTGTTATGATCCCCAGAGCAGGCAAGGGCCAGGGAGTCTTGCCCTTCATTCCCACCCCATCAATGGACCAGTTTGCTCCGAGCCCACCTTCACTGGGAAAGGGCCCAGAAGGACAGCTAGTGTCACTTGGAAGCAGAGCAGTGCCCCAAAGGGGATGTTAGGCAGAGCCAGGCACATCATTTACCAAAATAATTCCCCCTGGACACCCTTGTGCTTAATTCAGGCTGAGGAATCGGTGGCACTGCGGACATGCCACAGCACTGTGCAACCCTGTCTTACTGCTCAGGTGCCACCGAGATCACCAGGAGGGATGTCGGGGTCGATGTTAATCATCAGAGGGCTGAGGCTGGCTTGGACACTGCTCCACAGCGAGTGCCACCTGCTGAAGAAGCATCCTCAGGTAGGGACGTACCAGCTGCTGCTTTGGCCCTGAGTCACGCCAGGATACGGCCCTGGGGCTCTGCTCTTGAAGTTATTTCATCTGCCGTGTGCTTCGTCTTTGCCTGTGCGAAACGGAGCAGCCCCTACCCCACCTTGGCAGCGCTGCGTGTATGACTCCATTGAAGCCTCCGCAGCGCTCCGTTACACCGGAGCTGAAGGACCTGTCAGTACCTTGCAAAAATGGCTTTGCTAATCCCCACCGTTCACCAAGGAATCGGCAACGGTCCCTGAGGGACCCTTTTGTTCTGCTGTCAGGGCCTGGGCTTCTTCGCTGAGTCTAACAACCCTGAATGCTTTTGCAGGAAAGCTCTCCGTGCATTATTTATTATTGTCAGGATTGTTACACTTAGTAGTCACACTCACCTGCCCACTGCGTGCTGCAGGGCGATACGAAGCCTTCGCAGCTCTGATGATGATGATGCACGGCCTCGTCCTGCAGTGGTAGAGGGGTTAGTACGAGTGTGGCAAGGTCATGGTGGATCAGGGTCTTCCTTGGCCAAAGAGAAGGTCCAGGTGCCCAGACAAGGAGGGATGCTGCAGTCAGCGCTGCTTTAGGAAGGGAGTGGAGGAAAGCGTTCAGCGAGGCTGAAGGGGGACAGTGAGGAGAGCTTGCGGAGGGAAGGGAAAGCATCTTCTCCTAAGCATCCCCCGCAGCACGGCAGAAGGTGCTGTGCCTGAGGGCCAGCGAGGAATTCCTGTCTCTAGAGCAAGCTTGGGAGGTGTGAGGAGAGAGGGTGAGCGGTGTAAGAAGGGAGATGGGTTTAGGACTTCACTTGTGATGAAGGCTGAGGAATTTCAAAGGACACGGCCCCCCTCCCCCAGAAGTCTTATGAACATTGAGGACTGATGGCAAACTCCTTCTGGGGACTTCCCAGCTCATGTGGAAACAGGGCTTACGGACACAGCAAGCTCACAAACCTCCTTCAGACCTGCACAGGTGCCCGTGGGACAGTCAGGAGAAGTCCTGCCCATCTCCCATGTCAGAGGGGAAGGGGGTCTGACCCTGGGGACTTCTTTCTCAGAGAGGGGCTGCGAGGACGAGTCGGCTCCCAGCAGGGTCTCCATGCCCTGCACCGGGCAGTCACCATCTGGTCCCCACCACCAGCCAGACAAGGGACACCCGGGATGGGGGGCGGCAAAGTCAAAACCAGAAAGCGGGAGAGGAAAGAGGGACAGGGAGTTGATGGAGGAGAGGAAGAGGATGGAGAAAAGAGGAGGAAGAAGGGAAAGCGGGGAGCAGAATGAGAATACACACTGGAATCTAGAATTGGTTTTTCCTCCCAGAAACAGCTCAGTTTTAGCAAAGTCGTTTTCTGCCTTTAATGAATTCTGGCTCCCTTCCCCCTGCCGACCCCAGAGAAGATGGAACATTTCCAAGAGCGGAAGGGAGGGAGCAGCGAGAGGGGCTTGGAAATAAAATTTAAAGTGGGGAAAAAAAAAATAAAAAAAGAATCTCCTCTTTAAAAGTCACTTTGCATCCCCTCCCCGAGCGGGAAGGGAGCACGGGTCATGTCAGAGCCCTCCGCCGATGTGCCTTGCCTTTGCCGCTTTGCTAATGACACTGGAAATATGCTAAGGAGCTGGCTGCGAGGGGCTTTTCTAATGCGGTCACTTCCTGGGACCTCAAAGAGGCTTTAATTGCAGGGCGGCGGAGACGGCAGGTGTGCTTGTCATGTCTAATCAGCGCGCTGGGCGCACTGGGCCACCCGCGCCAAGAAAGAGGGTTTCTGGTGCTCCCCCTCCCCACCTCGCCCTCGTACCCCCCAACTTTTCAACCATTGCACACCTGTCAAAATGATTATGGGAATGAGACTCCATCATGGGCAGAAAGAGCAGATTTGAAGGAAATCCTCTTTCTCCCTCGCTCTCGCCCTTTCTTTTTTGTGTGTGTTTTTTTATTCTTTTGCTCACGTTCGCTCAGCTCAAGAGGGATTAAGAGAAGGGGGGGGGGAAATCCCCCTGGTAAATGGATCCTAAACACGCATTGTTGTCGGTGGGGTTTTTTTCCCTGGTACATTCTGGAGTCGTAGCAAGGTTTCTACACCGGGAGCTCATGGATAAAGCTGTAATGTAGCAAGTGAGAGGCAGCCGGTGTGCGAAACACCAGCCTCCTTGTACATCGCATCCCTTGCACACGCACAAATACCCACGCCACACATACGTATTCCCTGCTACAGAAGCCCAGCACTTGCACACACACACACAAATACAGCGCACAGCCCAAATCAGTCGTGTCCCCCTCTCGCCGTGGCTTGGGAAGCAGCACTCGAAGGCACAAACACGTGCACACAGCCACCTTCACACACACACAAACACACACTTAAACACCCCCTCGATGTGCCAGCACACGTGGATAAAGGACCACAAACCTGTATTCAGGTACGTGCGCGAAGGCTCTCCCCAGCTACAAGTGCAAATACTCCGGCTCAGCCCCACGTGCATGTACATATACCTACCACTGAGCAGCTTTCCTCACATGTTGGTGATTTTAACACAAGCGGGTGACACTCTCTCCTTAAATTCCTTGCTAAGCAGCAATTAGTAGTGAACAAAGCATATAAATGCAGCGTCAATCTGGGCAACCCGCAGCAAACGCTGCGCTGGTGGTTGCAGAGGTGGATCTGACTCAGAAGTTGGGTTGCTCCCTGTCACGGATGGACATCAGAAAACCGGTGGGATGGTTTATAAACTAAAGCGTGTGTTAGAATAAATCATGGCCACCCGCGCAGACCTTTTTACTGAATCAGTCTTCTCCTGCCCACCCGCATAGGACAGACCGAGAGACACCAGCCGGGCTGCAGCCCTCCGTCGGGACGCCAGCCCGCTGCAGATGGACAGCTGTCTCTGCAGATGAACGGAGGAGTGGCGAGCTCTTCCCACATGCCTCGGGGTGGGGGCTTGTAAAAACCCCTCTTAGACTGCACCAGTTCTGGAGGTTGTTGCCACTCTGCCAAACTTTTAGTGCAGGCGCTGAGCGATGATTGGGCTGCCCAGGTGATGGGACCGGCTTCTAAACCTGCAAAGAGAGGAGTCCCAGCGGGAAGCGAGGCAGAGGTTGGGAGGAGAAGCAGGAGTTGTTGTACAGGTTGTGACGTGGTGCCAGTTAAGGTGGGGGAGCTGCACTATATGTATATTTTATAGTACATGGAAAGTGACTTTTAAAGCATCTCCAGTGATGTTGTGATGCCAGCTGAGCCCAAAGGTGCTCTGAATCTCAGTCAGTCTCATCTTGGGTTGTTTGAGAATTGGTTTATTCTTTCTGCTTCCCCCTGATTTCTCCATCCCCACCTCTGTTTGCCTCCCATGCCTCTGCCACCTCTGTTGGCTGCCTCTTTCCTTCCAGCCTTCTGCTTTGCTTTGCAGGGTCATCTCTGAGCTGCTGGGTCTGGTGCCTGGCTGCTGCCCTTTCCCTGCACCTCCGACACAAACACGCCCCACTCGCCGTCCCCCTGGGCTTGGGGAAGCCGTGGTGCTGCTCTGGCCGTATGCCTGCAGCTCCCGGATCCCCAGGCAGAAGCAAGCCTTCAGCAAGATTTAGCAACAAGCCTCCAAATTATTCTTAATGGAGGAAGTGGTCCTTGCTCCTCTCCTATCTTGAAATCTTGCCCCAACCCCAACCAATCTTGCTCCTTCCCCCTCCCACGCCAACATCACAACTCATGTCTCCCCTACACCCTGGACCAAACCCCAACCTTTTCCTTGCTCTCCTTTCCCTGGGACCAAATCCTCTCCCCAGAAGCTGTGGTCACGGCCACGCTGACCAACAACCTCCGTCCACGCAGCTGCCGTGTCACCACCTCACTGCCACTGATGTGCACAAGGGCTGATAGCTTTACTTCACAGGGTCACAGAATAACTCAGGCTGGAAGGAACCTCACGGGGTCTCTAGTCCCAGCTCTTGCATGAATGAGGGTCAGCTGTGACCCTCAGGGCTTGAGTCAGGTGTGGAGCGATTACTCAACTTCTCTGGGCAACCTTATGGTGATTTTTTTTTTTTAAACTTGTACCCAGTCTGAACTTCTCTTGTTTCATCTTGTGCCTGCTGTCTCTCATCTCTCGTCCTCCCACCATGCACCACTGTGAAGAGCCCGGCTCCATCATTTTGATGACCTCCCTGTAGGTATAAGAAAGCTGCTGCCAGCAGGATGGCAGCTCCCAAGGTGGCTGAAGCCGTTTCTTCTCCAGGCTCAACAAGACCAGCTCCCTTAACATCTCCTCAGAGAGCAAGGGCTGCAGCTCCCAAACATCTTGGTGGTCCTGCACTGAACTTGGTTCAGCCCGTTGTCTTCCCTGTCCCGGAGGCTCTAATGAGCGCTGAGTAGAGAGGGACAAGCATTTCCCTCGATCTGCTGGCCACGCTCCCTTTCCTACAGCCTGGGCACTCTGATGGCTCGTGTCCCAGACCCTTCCAGCAGACCCAGTCCCCCCCCAGCCTGCGTTGCTGCGGCGGTTTCTTCCTCCCTGGGGCAGAGCTTTGCGTTTGTTCTTACTCCTCTGACTTTATTACCAACACTGGGGCACACATTATGTCCTGATGCTGTGTCCTAGGATGCCAGCTGTCACTCACATTGCTGACAGGATATCTTGACTAATCTCTGCATCAGCCTTCACTCCCCTCCCTGTGCACGCTCCACAGCTATAACTTCTTCCTCTCCTCCGAGGCATTTCTTTTCTGCAATACCTCTTCGATGATCCCGACTGAACACTGGGAGTCCAGTCCTTACATTTTCTAATCATTCCTGCAGCTTTTCTTGGGTGCTTTCCAGGGCAGCAGCAGCTCCTGCTGCCTTACGCTCCCCTACCAGCCACAGCAGTACCAGTGCCAACCCAGGATCCCCCACCATCCCAGCAGCAGCATCGTGTGGCGCATCCTTCTTTCCACCCTTCAGATGATGAGCTTGCTCCAGAGCAAGGGGAGGGGATAACGTCACTTTCAGATATTTATAATAAAGGAGCCTTCAATGCCCGGGAGCTCTGCTGTGCTAGGTGGTAAGATACACAGAGGAAGAAAAAAATTACATCTCAAAAGTTTTTTAAATCCCAAATTTCTCTTAGGGGCCTTGGTCTTGTTAAATTAGTGGGCAAGAGATGTAGGAAGCGAGCGACAGAAAATCTCATTCACGGCCAGCCGGAGCAGGACACAGCGGCTGATGGTCAGCCAGGAGCTCCTCAGAAGATGCGGAGAGCAGACCTTGCTTTCCCCAGCCCTGTCCTTGTCAGTGGCTTTTTGTGTTGATGGGAGAAAGCATTTCCAGGGGAAAAGAGCAGAGGGCTTTTGACGAGAAGCCATCACCGTAGCTTTAGGCACATTTCAGTGCTTGGTGGACCAGTAACAGCCTTAAACACACGCTCAGGCATCTGGAGCCCAGGACTCCATTTAACCCCACACCTCTTACCAAACTCAGGAGCATGAAAGAGGGAGGAAAAGCAGAATCTGCCCGTGCAGGAGGCACCACTGGCAAGCAGAAATGGGGGAAAGAAAGAGAAAACACAAGTGAATGAGTGAGGACAGAAGAGCTCATTTTGTCTATTGAAAAGATTCTGTTTAATAAAAAATTGATGGCGTCTCGGTGTCTGAGATAAGCCTGTTCCCCTTTAAAATGAATCCCACCACTTTATTTTTCATCTCACTTAGCTCCTCTCTGATAATCAATCAGGCATTTTCTCCATCTCCCCCACATCGCGGGATCCACCAGAGACTCTTGCGCGTGGCCCCTTTTGAAGTGGGCGCTACTGAACGTGGGAAGGAAGGAAAGGGTTAGTCCTGAATAAATAAACAAACAAACTAACTAAACTCTTTTTTGTTTTATTCCTGTAAGGAATAATGCAAAGGATTTCAAAGAAGAGGGGGAAGGATCGTCAAAGCAAAGAGAACAAACAGTCCAAGCTTCATCCCGAGAGCACAAGCGCTTCAGAAATCCCCCAGGTCAGCCGGTGGCTGGCCAAATCCCTCACGTCCACAGCACCTGACTTCCACTTTTCCTTGTTAACCATCGGAGTCATCGGCTGGACATGGGAATGGCTGCTGATCGTCTCTCTGAAGAGAAATCTGGGACCCTCCGCATGCAGCTGGCAGGTTCAAAACAAGTAAGGTGACATGGTGACTCACGTGGCAGAGTGAAGCTGCAACGCTCGTGGTCAAGGTTTGCGTGGGTTCAGGAGGTGATCGGCCGATTCAGGCAATGATGATCCACCAGGCAGAATTAAATATAAAGATGTTGCTTTCTCCTGAGAAAGCACCCAAGCCAAATGCTGCTACAGACAAGGACAGTGCCATGGGGAGGTGTCTCTCCTGCCTCCCCTGGTACTTCCCTCGGTCCTGGATCCAGTCCTGGACCCAGTGGACCAAAGGAACTTCCCCTTAAAGTGGGCCTTGGAAAGGGCAAGCACTTTGCAGAGGGTGGCCCTAAAATTAACAATGTGAGATTCTGATGGAAAGAATGATGTTTGCAAAGCACAGGGAGTGTTTTTCAGACCCACATACTCACCACTCATTTTCTCAAGATAATCTCAGATGGTCTGTGCAGAAAACATCTCTCAGAGAATCCTTAATTAGCTTTTACAGGAGAGGAGGTAATTTCTGGGTCCTTCTTCAGATTTTCAGGCAACATTAAAGTCCTTCATTTAGTGTCTGGCAATCGCCAAGACACTGAAGGGGTGTTAACGAATTAGCAACTCCTTCTCTCTATGGTTCGTCTGGGCTACGTATGGGTCTCTTGCATATTCCAGCAAACAGGATTGGAAACTGCAGCCTGCTGCTTTCCAGGCGGGGGTTGAAGGAGGCAGAGCAAACGGCTGTTTTGGGGTGCGCATCTCAGCTTTTGGTACGTCTCCTGCACAGACAACTGCACAGTTCTGGGGGTAAGTGGTATCGATACCATTATGATTTTTGTGTGAGGGTTTCTGTGGAGTATAGAGACTTTTCAGCAGGGTTATTGTCCTTGGGAAGCATGAGAAATGGATAATAACATAAAGCGCAGGGAAATTCACCCTGGTAGGTTACCGTGCCCGGCTGGTTCAGACTATCACTCCTCAGCCCATCAGATACAGGATAACTTTGGCCTGTAGATATTCCAGACTTTTCAGGGTAGCGAAACCCTAGGGAAACCAAGGAATATAGACATGTGTCCAGGTCACCCAGCAAGTCAGTGACAAAGCTACGAATTGAGCCCACATCGCCTGAATCCTGTTTCAACGTGCTTTATCAAAGCGAGCCAGCTTGTTCATCTTGATGGAAGCAAGCCCTCGGTGTAAATGAAGGTGAACTTCAAGATCTGGTCCTACAAATTGATTTATGTTGATATACCATCCTCTTGTTAACATATGTCTTGTTCTTGCTATGCTGGCTGGATTAACCAGACCCCTCTGGGAAGTCCTGTCTTCGTTCGCTGGAGTAAAAACTCAACAGGGTGTTACAGGACACGTTCGGCAAAGCACACACCAAAGCACCCGAGGTCCTTCTTCCAGTCCTCACCGCACTCTGTGCCATCTGATTTATTTAAAAGCAGCTTGGGAAATAGCTTTAGCAAATACCTTTCCCCAAACTATACCTCTCAGCCATTCAACTGAAAGGTAGTGTAGATCATGCGTGTCATTCTTTCTTTAAAATTTTAATCATAACTATCAAAAAACAGGAGCTTAGAGAACTAAGAAAAAAGTCACCAGCTCCAGTTAATTCCTTAGCTAGGTCTCTAGCTCATCTGATGTGGTACTGGGGATGTTCACTCGGATGTTCTTCTTTGCAAACAGCATCGTTAAAATGCCAAAAGCCTGGATGAAGGTATTTAGCAGAGCATGAAGCATTGCGGGAAGTATCCCTTGCTCTGAGACTGTTCTGCTGGGAGCAGCTACTGGCTCCAAACAACCCAGCCTGTCTCTTACCGAGGTACCAGAGGACGAAAGGACCTCAGGTTGACCAGGAGACTCAGCGGGGCATCCTGAAGGGAGGGTCTGTGTGGCTGAAAAGCTGATGTTTGGGAAGGAGCTCTTGGCTTGGAACAGCCCTTGGGCATGAGGTTGTGGCAACCTGCTTGTGCGATGCAAGGGGAGAGGCAGAGGGAGCCTACTGTTGTCCCACCGGTTGTGATGGATCTGCTGGAGACACTGAGGACAGCTGGAGTTGTGGGCAGAGCAGCCCCAGCACTGGAGACTTGGTGATGTTTAAGTCAAACCATGAAATGACCTGGGCTATAAACTTCAAGCTACTACCCCTCACACTGCTCACGTCTCCCAGGCTTGCGCTCAGATCGATAGGTACAAGCCATAGGAGGCTCCACGTCAAGGTCTGGAGCATTTCGGAAGGAAAAAATGCCTGGGAAGGACTTTCCACCTGCTCTGGGGGCAAAAGCAGGAAAAGAGCTAAGAGAAGAGGCCAGACACAGATGCAAAGAGAGGACAGTCCACAAGGGCAAGGCCTGTTTTCTGCACCAAAAAGCAGTTCTGCGAGCTTAGCCTAATTGCACAGAGGTGTTGGCAGCATGTCAGTGCTGTTGAAAATCAGGAGAGGTTAAGATCATGTTAATTTGTACACACACAGGGGGATCGGGAGGACTGGAAGCAGGGGAGGGAGAGAGGGAGGGTGGATGAAAAGAGGAGGAGGAGGAGGAGAAGAAGGAGGAGGGAGAAGACTTGCACACGAAAATGTTGGGTTTATGTGTGTGTGGGGGGGTCCATTTCCAAAGCAAGAATACAAATGATCCCAACAAAGCCCAGGCTGTCCTGAAACCCTGTAGCCAATTAGTGCACATCAATATTTAATCAGATCTCGCTATTGTGCAGCCTGGACTGTGCTACCCCAGCCCCTGCCA
>NW_009614466.1:14328-20911 GCF_000690535.1 Cariama cristata | reverse complement strand
TCTTTCCCATCACAGACACACTGTTATGACACATAATGATATTGTCAATGAATAATTTAGAGCAGTTTTTCTCCTCTTCTCTCTCTGTCTCTCTCTCTCCCCGTGCCCTTATTAGCAGAAAATGTGGAACAACTTCTGGGAGGAGGAGGTGAGGAAGGAGCTACTTCCGTAACGTTGCTCGAGGACCAGCCCGGCCTCCTGCCTTCCTCAGGCATCCATAGTCCAGTGATTAAGGCTCCCAGGATGGATCGGGGGTGACCATCCCTTAGTGGAGGGACTGGGCAATAAGCTAAGAGGGAAGGTTGACTTGGAAAAGCCTGTTGAAGCCAGATAACCACTTAAACCAAACCATCTTAAATGCCAGAGGTCATGACCAGCAGGGAAAACACCAGCCAAATGTGACAGAAGATGTCCAAGGAAACGTCCCTGTGCCTAAACTGGCGAAAGGGAACGGTTCAGTCTTCCCTGCCTGCACCTTGGCTCTGGCACTATGGGAACGCCAGGTCTGCCCGAGGATGCAGCGGGCAGCACTGGCGAAGATTAAACTTCAGGACCTGATTTCATGGGTGTAGCCCCTCCTATGCAGACACTTGTGTGCAAACTGTTGGTGATTCTTTCAACGCCTTCTTTATCCATTTGTATTGTGATAAGCAGAAAGGGTGCCCGTCCCCTCTTTATGGGTGATACCCATCTGGTCAGCTGCGGCCAGGCACTATTCACATGCAGGGTGGGATGGACCAGTGAAACCATATGCTATGTCAAGACCTTATAGACACCAGTGTGAGCTGTCACTTTGCGTGGATTGCAGGACACGGAGCAGGCTTGTTGGGGATGCTGCGGTGGGAAGTGTTCCATGGAGGTTCATGGTCCTGCCTGCGTGGTCGGCGAGGGATGTCCTCTTGCAGGTACTGCAGACAGGCACAGCCCTCCCCTGTGTCATGATGGGGCCAGGGAGCGTTGGGCTGTACCTCCATCCCTTCCAGGCTGAGCTGTACCTCCATCCCTATTAACCCAAGGGTTACTTCTTACAGCTGACTGAGCCTTGCGCTGATCCTTCAGCAAAATTATGGGGCAAATGGTGGTGGAAGCACAGATCTTGGAAATGAATTTTTTTTTTTTTTTAGATTAATCTGAGTCTAATCAGGGAAGCCGTTCAATTTGAACTATTTTTCTGCTAGTTCCACTCTCTTTCCGATCCTGGCCTCCTGTCAATAGCTTTTGACCTCATGTCTGCCAGGCTCTGCCTTTCTCATTAATAACTTCTGAACCTGTTGGCTGAAGCCAGGCTGCTGGGGTGAGGAGTCCCAGGGATCATAATGTTCCTACAGAACATAGGTGAGTATAGAGCAGGAGGGCTAAATCAGCTCCTGCATTGTGGGAAACGCTGAATGGGGTCGGTAATACAACTCCTGGTTGTCAAGTCCAGTGTGGATGACAAGGGAAGGAATAATTATCTCTATCAATGTTTTTTCTAAAAATTGCAAAAGGTCCTCTCCCAGCATTTTAGTCACCAAAAAAGAGATTCTGTTGGGTTAAAATTATTTTTGGGAAAGAAAGGCTTGTCCTGATTTCAAACACTGGAGTGTAGGAAATTCAGTTGTCTTCTGACGTGAGTCTCTGATATAGAGACCAAGCATCCACTGTCAATAATTCAGACCTCCCATCCATGCTTGCCATGCTTACCTGGTTTTTTGATGCCACTGCAAGCCCAAGTTAACTGCGCTGTCCTGCACATACGGATTCAAACCGGAGTGCTGCTCTCGATGGGACTGAAAACGCAGGAGCGGAGCTGCAGAGATGTCTGTCCCACGACCTGTGTGTTGCTGGTCCTTCAAAGTTTTCCACAGTTTTACAACAGATGATGGACTGACAGCTTCAGGTCTTGAGTTTCCAGATCTAAATAATGCTTTCTTTAGGAACCGAACTTGACCTGAGCTATGCTGTTTGAAATGAAAAACCAGAATCAGGCTATCCTTCTGGCAATAAGGCAGATAAGCTCTCCCACAGGTCACCTCTGGGGAGGTTTGGTTTCCAAAGCCTCGAGAACTCGGAGGTTTGGTCCCTCAAGCCCCAGGGAAGTGTGGTGGGCACAGCATCAGCCCAGGGCTGGTTACTCAGGGGAGGCAACTGCTGGCTGCGGGGCAGAGCCGGGCAACTCACAGCGCTCTTGGAGCAAGGGATGACACGGATGGAGCAGGATCTCCAAAGACCTTGTGAAATTCTTTCCTTAGCACAGAAACCCTTGACAGGCACGAGAGCTGGTTAAGCTCTGCAGGCGCAGCACTGAGGGAAATGGGTAAGGATATCTCTTGCCGTGTGCTGTCCCAACACGCAGATGGTGACTGCGGTCCCTGCGCCTCCCTCGGGCACTTTCTTGTGTTTCATTTGCATGCTCCGAGCTAAGTAAAGTTAACGTCTGGTTACATCTGCAACGTTTCGTCTCCTAGATTTGCATGCAGTACTGAAACAAACCCAGCAACTTCTCTGTCCACCCCTCCACATCACCGGCACAGCATCAAAGATCCTCCCTCCTGTCTTGAAATCATTACTATTGGCAAAATAATTGCAACAACAAAACTACTAAAAGCTCTGTTTGCACTCCTTTCATCTCGGCTCAGCCAAGACCTAGCCAGTCTTCATAATACGTACTTTTAAAGGGGAAGAGGAAGAAGGAGAAGAAATCTTATCCCTATCCTCATCTTTACCAGGGCATCATTGGCTATTCTCATGCTATAAACCACAACATTATTTGAGTTTAGGGGGATTTTTTTGTGTTTGTTTCTGAAGCAATGAGTGTCAAAGTTGATTATTGATTGAGACTGGACGATCTGAGAACTGCATGAGGAAAACCGACTGATTATTCAAACCCCTTTCTCTCTTCTTTTCCTTTCTTTCCTTTGCACCACGATTGGATTGATCGACCCTGCCTTCATTATCTTCCCTTCTCCTTTCTCTCTTCTGGCCTCTACTGGGGATTCCTGATTAAACTATGGCAGGGCTCAATTGATCCTCCGCAATTCACTCGCTCCTCGCAAGGAGGAAAAACTGCACGGCTGCATAATTCAAAAAGCAAACACAGAGAGGAGAGGGAGAGAGGAAAAATCAATACAGCTACAACTGATCCTGCAGATAAATGAAGCGGCGAGTGCTGACGAGAGGGAGGATCCCTGGCAGCGGCACGACTGAGCCCAGAGAAAGTTCAGCAACTCGGAGATGGGCTCAGGTGGAGATGGACCAGCTCGAAGCCCTTTTGGAGGGGGGCAGGCAGGAAAGGGGGCCCTCACCTCACTCAGCAAACAACCTGGGGTGCGGGAAAGCCCTGGGATGAGTGGGAGAGACCCTCTGCCTCCATCGTGCCGTGCTGTCTTTGCAGCAGACTCCTCATTCCCTGCTAGGGATGATTTAGTGAGTGCAGCTCTGGCCGCATGTGCCAGAAATATCGTCTGGTTCCTCTCTCTTGTTAACTTTCAGGGCTCCTCCTGCCTCCTTTCCAGCCCAAGACGGGCTATTTCCATGCTGAACCCCAAAGCCATGGCAGTTTTCTTGCCTGACTGGTGCTCCAGTGACAAAGCTTTGTCCTCCATGAGCTGAGAAGGTTGCGATGTAGGAAATAAAATGGAAACAGAGACTCCTCTGCCTCTCTGGACTTGCAGGGGAGCCTCCAGGCTGTGAAATCCCCCAGTCTAGCCCTGCACCCTGAGGCAGAGCATCTCTGCAGGGCCGAGACAGCCTGGCAGCCCTGCTCTGAGGGTGACTTCTCGCACTGCACTGGCATCCCGACTCCCCGGGAGGCAGCAGCCATGCAGGCTTGTCCCGGGAACCCAGCATATAAACCCACCAGGAACAGAGTCAAACATTAAAAAAAAACCAAAACCAAATCAAAGGCTACAATCTTCCTTCTGCACAAGGAAGACGGCCTGACTCCAGGACTGGTTGCTGGTTGATAGCCTGGTGGGAAAACAGCGAGCGTTCTTTCTCCTCATCTGGGTGATGAGCAGGTCAAGGACTGGACTCCCCTGTAAGGGATGTGCTGGGCAGACGAGCACGGGATGTCTGTGTTGCAGTAGGGCGGTCTCCCATCACCCTTCCCATGGATCTTGTGTAGCAGAAATAGGGGAAGGGAGTCAGGAAATCAGGGAGATGACATCTCTCGGATGGTCTGGCAAGGACAGCCACTAAGGGATGGCATCTCTAGGCACTGCTGCCCTGGCTGCACAGGCCAATGTCCTCGGTGAACCCTTCAGCCCCTGCTTTCCACGCACGTTACGCCTGCTGTTTACGCTGGCCAAGAACAGGTCCCAGATGTGCTGTCAACAAGCCTGCAAAAAATACATCCAGAAGTCTGCAAGATGATTTGGGTTTTTTTCTGGTGGCTGAACTTTGACGCTACCTCTGGCACTAAGAGGGGGTGGCCAACCCCTGGGGAGGGGCACGCTGGCTTCTGTGCTGCTGAGCGCTGCCAAAGGGACTGAAAATGGCCAAGAGCGTCAGATGTTGGCAAGGGGAAGATGAAATAGGAGATGCACCCCCATCCCTGGATAGGGGCTACTGTGCTCTGAGTCTTCCCAGTCTCCCCAGTTCGCCACCCCTGTTCCTCTATCTGAGAACACATGGCAATGTATTGTGCAAAGGATAAAGTGGGACAATTGAATTACCTGGGCTTGAAATCAAAGCCTGTGTGAGAATGGCAGGATAAAGTACATTGCAGCCAAAGTCCTGCCTCAACAACCAGGAATTTGGGTGCATTCACGCTCTGAAGGTGAATTCTGCAGCTGAGCCGTCCATTCTTATCGTTAAGCAGCTTAGCAAATACAAAATACTACCTTGAGCACAGAGATCTAATATATTAAATGACAAAAAATAGGAATGTCTGGGCTACGTATGGAGCCCTGTTAAGTCTCTAGAAATGACGTAGCGAGAAAATCCTTGCTGGTACCACGCATTGTCATTGTCCAGAGGTGCCCAGCCCTTTCCTGGCTTGTCCTGGATCCCCAGCAAGCCCCTGAGCTGGCATCTCACAAGTGCAGGGAGCTTTGCTGAGCTGCACTGAGGTTTCCTGCAGCTGGGAGAGAGCAAAGGCTTTTAAAACAATATTGCTCTGTATTTTAAAATGATTTAAGAACCCAAAGAACAGCCGAGCACTGGGTTTGCCAGCAGAGGGGATAGATTGTTCTCTTAAAAGCTTTTAAATGCATGTGATAGAAAGGGGAAGTACAGCTGCCTCACTGAAAGATATTGCGGTGGTACCAGCTTCCAAGCTGCTCACACATCACTTTAACTCTTCTTTTATTTGGAGCTGAAACACACCTTTTTTTCCGCAGTGGGATCTTCAAAGATCCCAAGTGAATGAGACACCCAGGAGAGGGATTTCAAAAAGAACGTGGGTGATAAGAGGGGATGGGAAGATTTTAGTGCTCCTGAGTCATCCAGGTGCCTGAATGACTTCCCCTGAAATGCTACAGCTGTTCAGAACCCAACTCCCTTGCGCAAAGCTTGCCTTTACCATTATCCTCAGACGGTTGCGAGGTGAGGTCCTCCGTTTCGGAGTTTCCAGCAGAAATACAAAGCTACTTTGCTTTACAGACACATTTGCCCTGACACACCGCACCCACCCAGGATAGGAATGAAAGCTGCTCACGCAGTGCTGCTGAACAAGCCTGGAGCCAGCTGAGCCCCGGGAGGATGGAGAAAGGCACTGGCACCCCAGTGCAGGACATCTTGGCAACCCACAGAGTTCAGCCTTGGTTTCTCCTTGCTCTCCTCTTTGCCCTCAGCGCAGTCACGGCTGTGAAGCACTGAGTCAACACCTCCAAGACTCCTTTTCTTCATCGCTCTGGCGCAGAGCCTCGATGAGCCTGTCTCCCAGCAATAAAATCATGAGGGCCATCCTGTGTGCCCAGGGCTCTGACTCCAGATGCTCCGTTTTGGTGCAGTCTGCAATGCTACCCTAAAACATATTCCCAGTTACTCTGTCTGTGCCAAGCTCTTTGCACTGAATAATCTCCAATTTTCTGCTCTGCTAAAACTTGCAGCACAGATCTAGACACCCCTCATTCAGTTTTCCCCCATGCCTCGGAAAACCTGTGCACATCCCAGCTGTTCTCTCACATTAGAGCCATCTGCATCTCACGTGCTGTTGGCTTTAAGGTCATTTCCACTTCTCCTAGGCCTAATGAAACTGCAGTTGCCCTGACCCTTCTGGTCTTAGAAACTGTTGGATCTGTGGAAAGGGACAATCACAAGTCACCAACAAAGAGAAATAATCTAATTCCTAGACAAAGCCAAACTCTTTCCTTTTGCAGCTCAGATGCTGGGAAAGTCTCATCGAGCCTCGCATTTTGGTTCACTACAAATTCCCATCCATCCCCAACGGACTCGGATGGTGTGGGCAGAGCGGAAAGAAGTAGACTTGGAAACGAGATCCAAATTCCGACAATTATTTGTGTTCCTGGGTACTGCTTGGCCACCTGCCCACCATCAAGAGTCACGAGGATTCAGTGCCAGGTCTGGAGCATAAACGGCTCTGAAGAATCCCGGTGAAAACTCGTGTGAACCATTATGCCACTTTGTCCACACAGGAGTG
>NW_009614466.1:6407-14299 GCF_000690535.1 Cariama cristata | reverse complement strand
CCCTACATTAAATTTCTTGTATGCTGTGCACTCCTCCTGTCTTTCTGCCCTCCAGGGATGGCTTTTGTCTTCTGCCGATGTGCTACATGTCTCAACTTTTGTCATCCCTCAGATTGCCTGAGGCAGTGGAGGTGACCTTGTTGCTGAGCTTTCGTTTTCCTTTTACATAGGAAGCTTCTTCCTCCTTTGAGCCGCTCGTCACCGTGCTGTGAAGCTCGTTTTCCCGTCTTGTCAGAACAAGTCTCACTCAAGAAGGATTTGGCCATGAAAGACACCAAGGACAGGGTGTTGTAGCTCACAGGATCAGCATCCACCACCTGGTCCGCCTGCCCTGGATCTGTTGTGAAGATGGGGAAAGTGAGACATGGTCTGCCATGCCAGAGCCCAGCTCCAAGATCAGCATGTATCCCTCTCCCAAACATCCCTCTGCCTCCAGCTCACGCACTTCTCACTGGGTCCTTTCTGCCCCGAAAGCTGCTGAGGAAGGCTACGGAGGATAGAACAGGTGGATAAGGGCGATAAGGATAAGGGTGGAGAAGTTGTTGCAGTGGAAAGAGAAGGGTTGAGAGGTGTAGGGTATTGGACAGTTGTAGAAGAAGGATGGGAGGATTTGTGGCCAGCGTATGCCACAGGTTACCAAACCTGATGGAAGAAGGATGGCAGCTTAATTGCTCTAAGGAGGAGACCATTGTGTACATTCAACCATCTTTATTACCTCTGTCTTTACCTCTCCTCATTCTTCTAGGTCCTATTTGACAACAGGGTTGAAGCAGTGAAGTTCCTTCAAGGAAAGAAAAGATGTGCGCAAATGAAGGGGTGATCACAGGTCTACGTAAGATGTGGACTTCCATGGTATTCCCTACTCATGCATGCATTGATGGGCACTGGCTCATCCTTCGGCTATGCCAAGATTGATGCCTTGCGGTCAACGATGACCAATGGTCTAAACAGATGGATAAAGTAGCTCACCTGTTCTGGTGTACAAGAGTTCATTTTTGTGCCAGGGACAATCAGGGCAGTGTCTTGACCTGAACCTTTTCTAAACAGCTCCCATGATAACATCACTTGTTCTTGGAGCATGGTGACAACTTGCCCCTCGATGTTGCCCGGGTGTGGAGGCTTGGAGAGGGGAGGCAGCTGTAACGTAATTCAGGGGACTGTGGGGACTGGGATGATGCCCCAGGGAGTTGCTAGACCTGTGTCCCTGAAGGAGACACTCGCCATTTCTAAGGACAGCGAGTACCGTTATTCTCCCTAGACCTGAACCAACCTGAAGGGTCGCATCATTGCATTGTGGAGAGACTAAAAGTTTTCTAGGGCTTCTTGAACTTTAAAAATTGGGTTTGTGGTACACATTTGCTCTCAAAGGGTACAACAGGGTGCACACACGTCTCACAGTGCTGTTTTAAAAGACATCAGTGTTTTTACCCCTCAGTGTAAATGTCAAACCATGAGCTTTTCAGTCCAAATTCCTACAGGATCCCAGCTCAAGACTAAAACCAACCTTCCCGAGTCTGCAACACCTAGTGGGCCACTATGTGTTGCTAAAGAGGGAGGAAGATAGACCTGATTTGGAAACAGCAAAGGTCAGTTGGAGATACTTAATGGTCTCGTGGAATTAAACTCTGTCTACCACCCGTGCTGTGACATAGATTGGAAAGTTTGGAGCGTTTGAGCCGGCGTAGCCCCCTGCTCTCCCGTGCTGAGCCCCGAGTGTTACTGGTCACCTCCCATCAGCTCTGCTGGTCCTGCGGACATCACCTCTCCGGCGTAACCACCCATGAGCCCTTCAGCACCCATCGGGGCCACGTTGGCCTCGCCTTCACTGGCCACACCTCATGATAGGCTGATCCAGACCCTTCATCCCGACCTGTGCTCTGCTCATTCTTTCTTGTGCACATGAGAGCTGCCCTGAGAGAAAAGTTAACCCTCTTTGTTTGAAGAAAAGTAGGGATTTTCTCTGCCCTGGCAAACCAGGACAGGCAACATGTGGGTGTCCTTTTCCACACTCTCCCCATGGAGCAACATTTCACCGATAATTGACAGTGAGAGACAGCCGTGGATTTTCTGCAGAGACCCTCAGTGCTATTTTCCCATCGGGATCTGCTAACGGTGAGAGATGAGAGAAAAGGGGAAGCAGGCTCAGCACACAGATAATTAATACTTCTCTCCAAAATGTTCCACCTGAACTTTTTTCCAACACGTTTCGTGGGTGAGGGGGGGAAATGTCAAAATCTGAAAGTCTGCAAAACAGCTGGAAGGGGTCTTCCTTCTTCAGCCAGAGCCCAGCAATCCGGATTTGCCAGGTACGCAGGACTTTTCAGCTATTCCTTTTGATCCGGTAGCCAGGAGAGGGAGCCCGGCATCCTGGTCCCAGACTCCACTTGCCAAACATCACTGAAGACAATGTTGATGATTCTTTTGTTCAACAAATAAAAGAAGTGGCCCACGAGGGAATGGTGTTGGCAGCTGCTTTATAAGGGCTTTGGGGATTTGCGGAAAATCAATGCTTGCCAAAGGCAAAATGGACAGTACCGGTGGAAGGAAACAAAAGTAACTATCAGGCTTCTGAGAGATTATTGCATGCAGAAGACCTGATCTTGGAAAACTGGGGTGTCTTCAGTCCCCACAGCCATCGGCGGGAGCATCGAGCACTTGGTATCTGTCAGGACCAGGAGCGGTAGAAAAGCATGAGGCTGAACTTGGGACATTGGACATTTGTCACCAAAACCCAGGGGAAAGTCCTCATCGTAAAAATTCTCGATTCCCTTCCCAGAGCACCAGGGACTTGCAGTTCTCGTCAACCTCGTCAGGAGCGGTAGGATATTCAGTGATTTTTATATTTCAGTGTTTAAGCATGGGGATAGTCACCTAGCTTTAGGTGTCAGAAAGCGAACGTTCAAAGCATGAGAATGGAAATGGATTCCCAAATGTACTGAACATCGGTGGAAAGAAGGCACTTTAAGAATGGATAATTATTCAATGCCAGCCTGCCACTGAGGCCAGGAATTTAGTAAGATGTGAAGGGAGACATTTGTATAGATAAAAAGAGTCCTGTACTCCTGGCACAAAACTTTCTGAGTTTAATCATGTCAGTTTAATCAGTTCTGATTAGCAGTGCTGTGATTCCTGGTTTTACTGGAAGTTTTATTTCTTTATTTCCCTTTGACATCTAAGATCCTAGGAAAAACAAATTGTAGACCTGACTTGGCCAGCCTGTTGAGGAATTAAAGGTATCACCTCAAGGATTTTAGAGGTGTTCCTCAACGCTCTTTCTGAAGGCCCCATAAACGTGTAACAGGCCAATTTCAACCCATGTAGTGCTGATGTGGTCCCCCAAGCCAGAGATGCTGGCTCTGCTGGCCTTGGGGACACCCTTTCATAATGCAGCTTTTTTCCTATTGCTCTTGTAAATGATCGTGTTTTGATTTGCGCATCCTCTCTCTCATGTTCAGTGTAACACCTCTGCCCGATGACTTGTAGTTGTGGGCACAGTGAAGGAAATGCTCCACGTTCGGGAAGCTGAGAGGACGAGTACGACTCCCTGGTGATGGACACGTTCATGGTCCGTGTCTCATCATGCTGCCGTAACGACACAACACAGACCGATCCATGCCCCAAATAGCACCCATCTACTGCACAGTTTGACTTTTAGAGAGTGCCGAGTGATGTATTTCAGACACAAAGATTGTAGTCGCTAGCTTTGAGGAACAAGACTGTCCAGCCTTTTTCACTCACCCCAGCTGCCGTAGCCTCGCTGGGGTCAGTGGTGCCCCATATCACCCAATGACCATCAAAGTTGATGAGTTTGTTTCCTTCCAAATCCTCTTTGGATAAGGACAGTGGCTGGCAGGAAACCACAGGCAGCCTTATCCTGACAGATACATTTTCCCTTGGGCTGGAGTGAAAAAAACGTTATTTTGAGAGTGCCAGATGGGCTATGGAGACATCTTAACAATACCTGCCATTAAAATATCCAGCTCTATTACACGATTGCTGGCACGCAGCAGGCTGAAACTTGCACCTAAGCTGCAGATCCCTGCAAGGTCAAGCACTGCCTAAGCCAACTGATAGTGATAACAAAGGGTGCGGGCCCTGGTCATGGAGAGAGACTGCTCCCGTTTTGGCTGGTGACTGGATGTCTTGGGTATGTTTTAAGTGAACCGGTCCCTTTGCGCTCCGTAAATACTCTGTGCGGAGTGAGAACATGCCCTGTTAACCTCTCAACCAGCAAAACCCAGGATCTCACTCTCCCGCCCTGCCCCTGGTAAATGCTGGCTGGCACGGCTGGCGTTCCTCCATCCCTGCCTTCCTTTAGAACGGCACTTCAGCCACTCCTGAGGGCGTTTCCCACCTTTACTCAGTGTGTTTCTCTGCCTGCATGGATCTCACTGACGTGAAATAACGGCACCTTTTTTTGACGATCGTCTTTACCTGCTGCCTGATCTTGGAGAAGAAGCAATGCCTTGAAGACCAAGTAGCCAGACATCTACTGCTTACCAGCAACCCAGCTGAGGGTTTGCTCATCCCTCTCTCGCTAAGTTTATACAGCAAAACCACCAGATTTTGTGTTTTCACTGCAGCTCTCCCTTTGGGTGGTCCCTGCTGCTGACGGGCTGTTCTTGCCCTACAAACTTGCTCAGTGCTGTGGCATCTGACAGGGCTTAGTAGGTGATTTCTTCCCTTGGATCCTTCGTAGCCATCAAAAGATGGAGCTTCTTCACTGAGATCCTTCTGCAGGACAGATGCCTTCCGTGAAGCTTTCACATTCAGGCTTCAGTAACGGGAATAAAGGAATCACGTACAAGTAACTTTAAGATATTAGGCTTTGGGAGGACGGATGTCCTGGTTCCTGATGTTATGTGTTGTATATTTTTGAACTGCATACGTTGGTGAATAACACATAATCACGTCTTGTTCACTGACTTTCACCTCTTTTTCCATGCTTGAGGAATGTCCCTAGCTGGTGAGCAATTTCCTTGTTTGTCACTTGTACTCAGTCTCATTAGCGGATCTTCGGATCCGTCATGAATATTCAAAATTGGACCTCATTTGCAATTGGTCAGCTGGATTACATGGCACGTCTCTGCCTCCTGGTTGGAAGGATGCCCTGGCTGCCCTCTTGCCCATTCAAATAGAAAGTATGTTTTCTGGGACCGTTCACACATTGACTTTGAAATTTATTTCCCACAAACATTTGTCCTCGAAATCCAATTGCTTCGACGGCTGAAGAGAGCAGACATAAAAGAAACATGGGCATTTATAATTGAAAGGGAAAGTCCTTAGCTTTGTTGACTCTCCTACCGGAGGTGCCAATTAGAGACTGCTGGATCCTGGATGGAGACACCTGCCTGTTCCTCCCCAGCTCATTTCGGACAGGAGAGCAGCAGGTATTTGCAGGCTTTGCCGTGCTGGGTCAGGATTAGACCTGCAGCCTCGAAGCAGAAGTTACGTGAGTCCAGCTCCCTTGTCCTGAAGCCAGCCAGGCCCCAGAACTTTTAGAAACTGAAAGACTGAATGAAAACATCAAATACCAAGACAGTTTGCAGGAATATCAACCAGAGGGGGGAAAAAAAAAAACCAAACAAAACCAAAAACCCCAACTGTACCAATACCATCACTGGGCACAGACAGCTCCAGATTTTGTAGCTTCCAGACAAAGTCAGCAGCAACTGTCAGAATCTGTGTTTCAAGTCCGACCTTCTGCTTTTATCTATATTTTAAACCCCACACAAGGTATACAAGGCGAATGTTGCTGTTACAGTCAGAAAAACCTAAATAATGGATGAAGAACAGAGGCTGCAAGGGGGGGGGGGGGGGAGAAAAAAAAAAAAAGAAGTCAAGAGAAAAAGAAAGACAAGAGCCCTCCAATATCAGAAGAGGCTGACACCTCTGACAAGGTGGGAGCCGAGGCTGACAGTGGAAGCATTCTTTCTTCCATTGCGGTGGTGAGGCGGACAGAGAATTGATCAGGGGCTCTTACTGGAGCAGTTGTCATGGGCTGCTCTCCAACCGGAGTCAAAATCAAGCAGCTACTGTGCTGCCTTTGCCCGTACTCCGAGCTCATCTTCCAGAGGGCACACAAATATTCTCAGCAGGAGGGAGGCAGGAGAGGTCTGAAGTTGGGCATGGTAAGAGAAGAAGGTGTCCTTGTTGGACGGGGCTGTGCTGTACTCGGAGGTGCTAAAATATTACCAGGATTGGGTCGTCTTGCGCTGAGATGGGGGGTTGAGGGAGAGGTTTGTCCATCATGGAAGCACAGATCCCCATCTTGTCCAGGCAAGGGTGGAGACAGAAACCCTTGTTTTGCAGTGATCTGAGGATGCCTTTTGCTTTGCCTTGCCCAATTTTCCATATCTTTTGAGGTTCGTGGTTAAGAGGGATAAACCAGGACTTCAGATGCTGGACCAGGAGCCTCTCTGTGATAAGTGGAAGTGACAGAGCTTATTCAAGAGGCTTGGACACAGCTGGCACATCCACAAATCTCCTCCTGCCCTGACCACCTCTGGGACAGCCTCCATGACTGTGCTTTTCTTCCTGACAACCCAACCCCAATCTCCAGCTGGGCTCAGACTTGGTGGTGGAAACTGTGGGAACAGTGGTGCAGACACATTGAAGACAGATCTCTGGGCGTATGTCCCCCTCCCGAGCTGCAATGAGGACCTAGGGGGACAGCAGGGTGATTTCAAGGGGGATGCTTCAGATGCTTCACCCCAAAACTGCCTGGGACCAGCAACTACCCTGATTCGAGACACCATGCGGTAAATAAACCCAGCAGCTCAAATCCCCCAGCGCTCCCCATGCCCAGCTCTCTTCCCCTGGCATCTTACTCCTGAAGATCTCCTTTTATTCTTGGGAAGGTTTTAGAGCTGATGAATTAAGGCCATCAGGGAAAATTGCTATCTAATGAGGATTTTAGCAAAGGGAGCCATGAAGGCTGAAGATCTTTGTATGGAAATGATTGCTGGATGCCTTATTATTTCCATAAAAAGTTAATATGGAGGCAGTGACTGTGCTTTTGCAGTGGGACTTGGAGCACTGGGGACGTATTTGCTTTTGGCAGTGTCTGGCTTCACCTGGATCCTTCCGAGGGCAATTAGCGTCTATTATCATCTATTATCATTGCCACGATAACCTCCAGCAGAATTTAGACCCCTGAGCAGAAAAGTCTTCTATTGAGTCAAATATTTGGTGTGGCTTGCAGGAGGCCACCTTCCTCCCCCTCCAGCCCTCAGGGGGAGGCTGGCTCCAGCCCACAGGAGCCAAGAGCCTTACGAAGCAGAATGAAGCCATCAAGGCTTGGCGCAGAGGCAAGCTGCAATTCCATTCCTTGCAAAGTGCACAGTCACTTGTTCACGACTCCCTCCCGGTTGGTTTTATTCCCGGATTCTTGTGCTCTCTGTATCTGCGCTCGCTTTTCAGGTGCTCCTTGTTTTTAAGGAGCGAGCTGCATGGCTGGAGTGGAGGGCTGTGTTGGGCACAGAAAGCAACTCCTTGCCAACCAGCCCCAGTCCTCTCTCCTCCATGCACATGCCTTTGGAAAGACGCTAAGGAGCAGGTTTTGATCAAATCCTCTATGCTGGTGGTCGTGGCTTATAACATGTAAGTGACTGCCTGACTCCAACCTCGTCCAGCAAAAGGAGTACGATTCGCTGTGATCTGTCCCCAACCACCAAACGTTTGTGTGCTGTCAGCGCTTAGAAAACGGCAGACAAGCAGCTTCCCTTCCACCCACGCTCCTCGCAGGGTGACCTCCCCTCTCTCCCCAAGCCCCAGCCCCCAGACCACAGGCGGTGAGTGGGACCCTGGCACCGTCCCGGAGCGATCCCACCGCATCACCCACTCTCCTTTGCGAGGGGCAGCTCCAGTCCGGCAGGCGGAGGAGGCCGGGG
>NW_009614466.1:1936-6376 GCF_000690535.1 Cariama cristata | reverse complement strand
AGCCCCTTCCCCTGCTGCTGGCTACAAACCAGGCAGGTGGGGAAGCACCAGCGGAGGAGGAGATGCTCTGGCGTTAGCTTGGGGAGTACTGCGGTGGACCTGCCGAATTGGGCAAGGGCTGAACTGGAGATGGAAGGGAAGGAGGGACGGAAGGAGGAAAAAAATCACTGAAGCAGAGCTAAACAGAGGTTTTCACAGGGATGGCCTGAAGACATCTGCTAGGGTCAGATAGATAAACATGGTGACGCCAAAGGATCATTGTTCTGCAGCTGGCTTATTTATGTTTATGGCCTGTCAGAAGAGACTGTCTTTGCACCGTGAGGCTACTTGAGACAAAAATACGATGCCACTCACAAGGGACTTTGCCTAGCAGAAAATGTATAAAGGCTGATGTGAAAAAGGGAGCACAGATGACCTAGAGAGGCTCTTGTCTGAGAATAACTAGACTCATGACCGGTTCAACACTGAGACCTCACCACTGGGACCCACCCTGCCCATGCTTCTGGGGCTTGTTGTTCCTAGGAACTTTGCTGCTCAGGCAGTTGAGTGCTCAGCTGTATCGGACACTTTGACCAGCCGGCCCCGGGCATTGCAAGGCAGTCTGTTGATGAGAACCATGCACACCTCCTACAGGGATTCTTTGCAGTCGGTAGCTGCGGTGAGAGTTGATGCTTTGGGTGCGAGTACTCTAGCAATAGCAGAAGAGGAGGTAACTTGCTCAGGTTTACTCCTACCATGTCTGCGATTTCATATACTTCATAACCAGCGGTCTCTGGGGTCGGCTGTCTAATTGCTGATGGGTTCAGTAACAAATGCCCCAACAAGAAGTGGGGAAGGTGGGCACGTGGGTGTTACTGTGGGATAGGGACTCCAGCAGACACTGGAATGGCCCCACGGGCAAGTCCATCACACTGCCCAATCTGTGATCTGTGTCTCTTGCAGATGTTCTCACCTGCTTAGAGGAGGCTTCATCTCATGGTGTAGACCCAAACTGATCAAAGGTTTTTCTTGGCAGTAAAAAGAGCAGGGAAACAGCAAGGTTGGCAAAAAGTGTAGGCGCGAAAGTTGGTCTGGAAGGACATCGATCCATCAGTCAAGGGAGAGAGATGTTCCTTCATTCATGAGTAGTATAGCAAGCCACGTCGATATGATACATTAGTAATAAATGGTGGGAGAATGGGAAGAAACAGCATGGCCGAAGGGGATACTCAGGTAAAAGTTCAAAATACCTCTTCTGTCAGAGTTGTGTCAACTGGCTTCTTTAACGAGGCTTCAAAAAAAGCCTGTCTAGAGCATCTAAAAATCCCTGCGAATTGCTGTAGCCATCACAGCAAGTGCAGGTGGGGGGTTATCTCTGTGTCACCAGCCAGACTCGGTCCTTGTTAACACCACCTCTTGCTGAGGACCCACAAGCGCAAACACTGACAAGTCTACGATTGCAGACCTGGCTGCCCCAGGGCAGCAGCCCCAGCCTTAGGAAGGTCTCACCTCTGGGGACCAGAGATGACAGTGCTGACAGGTGCCTGCGGGAGCAGCTCCTCCACTACTTCATAGGAGGCTTGAGATGCTCCAAGGCACGAAACAATTGGAGAAGGGATGAAGGAGGCTCCTTTAGGGTTCTTCTAACCCCACCTTATCTCCTTCCCTGCCCTTCAGCTGGAAACATGGCATGCTTTACTGGGTTAGTTTCTGCTCCCATGGAAAACTCAGGGCAAAGGATTCGAGACCTTGGGAACTCCATGGAGGGTAACCTGCAGCAGAAGGCTGAGGCTTTCAGCTCAGCAAAATGAGATGCACAAGGAAGGCTACCATGCTGGGAAGAGGTACAGGAAGAAATGGTCTTCTGTGGTGCTCCCTCTTGAATCCAAGAAACTATCCTCTCTCCTTTTCAATGCCTGGACTCTATCCTCTCATAAATCTGTGCCAGCCCAGCATGGCTCTAATCGGACCAAGTCCCTCATAGGAAGACAGAAGTTCATGTCTTGCTTTCACACTCCTTTCCATCTTCCCTCTGTGCCAGCTCATCTCTTTCTGCACAGGGGAGAGGTCACAAGCAGACCCTGAAAATTATCACTGCTTCATGGTGTCAGCAGGACGGAGGATGCTTCCAGAGTTGGACTCCACAGAGCCAAACACAGTGGGCTTGGGCATCACCTCTGAAAGCACAAAACAGGAGAGAAGCAAGGAGGTGGTGGCTTCAGTTGCATCTCAGGAGTGGGAAAAGGAGGGATGATTCCTATCTGCTGTGGAAGACCTGAAAGCAGAGAGTGAATCAGCCAGTCCATGTCTTCCCAGACTGGGGCTCTCCTAAGCCCTGATTTTGCTGAGGAGCCACCACAGCAGCCCATTTCTCCCATTCTCATGCACGTACAGAACAGAGGGCATTAAAATTTGATACTAAATGACATGATTTTGTCTCATGCGACAGAGAAAATTCAAGGCTTGGCATATACCCGGCGTGTATAGTCAGGAGGTCACACTGATCAGGGACACGTTGTTTTCAGGATGTGAGATTTGAATGGCGAGGGGCTTGTGAGTGGAAGGGGCTTATTTAGGTTAAACTGTTGTTCAATAATACCCAAAGCAAGAAAAGCCTTTAATCTCCAGGTACTAGAAGCTTCACTCCTTCCTCCATCTCTCAGCATCAGAGCTATGGTACTGGAGAAGCCCAACCTGATTTCAGAGTCAACCTTCTCCCAAACTGAGCTACGAGAACCACCCTCATCCACAACCCGTGGCCATGCAAAGCCACCCACAAGGTACTTGCACCTTGCACAGACACGTTCCTTGGCACCACACGACATCAAAGACCTTCTAAGGGGTTACTCTTCTTGTCAGATGAGTTTGCGCTCAGCTGTGGGCTGTGGAGAGAAGGTGAGGGATGCAGGGAATTTGGGGCAACTACCAGAGGGTCTCCTCTCTTTGAGCCTCACACGGCTGCACAAAGAGCAGGACCAGGGGACAAACAGGGGGAAAAGCAAAATCCCATGAAGGTGGTTAACGTGGAGGGGGCTGTGGGGGCTGAGATGTTTTTGCGGTGCAGGTGGTTGCCCACTGGAGGCTTTAGGGTAGCTTAAAGACAAGCCTAGATGCGGTGCTCTCTGTTCGAGCAAACAGGCCACGGTGAAAGCGTGTAGGTATTTGCAGAAGCAAAGCCCACCCTGGGACTCACTGCTGTTTTCATTTGCATCCCCATAGGCTTTCCAGCGAGCAGAGGGAGCAGTCGTGCCTGGCCCAGTTTGCAGGGGGATCGATGCAAGGTGCATTCACCCGGCCACCCTGAGAGGACTTTGTGGCTTTGGCCCCTTTCCAGGCAAGGAGCTGGAACATCACGGTCTGGAACACACACAGCAAAGCACCATCAATAAACGAATGGCCGTACAGACCCTGCAAGCAGCTCCTTACCCATTCGCTGGGAAGCACTTGATCAGGTGAGAGTAAAATCCAGTGCATCTGCCCATGAATGAGGAAGAGAAGAGTCTGGGGGCGAACTGGCCCACCGACACAGCCTGCAAAAGGCTGGTGCGGTCAGGAGTCACCAAGGGCACGACACAACGTGTTGTCCTGCCAAGCTCTAGCCCCAGGAAAAAAAAAACAACAAAATGCAGTGAAGGCAAGGGTGGCAGCAGGGGAGCTGGCCTCAAGTCCCTGCTTAGGTTCAAGTTCCCCTTGAAACTTTGGTGGGGAGGGAGCTGTTAGGCACTGAAGTGTTTACTACAGTAGCTCATTCCGAGGCGTTTGGTGCTCAGACAGAGCTCAGATGCCGGTTGGGCTCCCGAGTCGTGCAGTGATGCAGGCACCTGAGAAGGGTGTCCTGGCAAGGCGGCAGGATGAGAAACAGTGGAGAAGAAATCCCATCCCTGGGTGGGATACGAACCCCACCTCCAGCAAAGCGTGGGTCAGGGACTCTGCTAAGCCCAGCTAGGACTCCTTGCTAAGATTATCTGGCAGGGCTGAGCAGGACCCCTTTGGTTTAGAAAGCACAGCAGACATCCCCTGTTATGCACTAGCACAGCAGCTGGAGCATGGCGGGGTGCTAGAAAACCAGGCTTCAGCATCCACTTTGTCTCAGAGCCCACCCAAGAGGCAGCTCCGGTCCCCAAAACAGTGGGTGTGAGAGCTGTGCAGAGCCAGAGGGACAAGGGGCAGCAGGACCGGGGCATGAGTGCTGCTGGGGAAGCAATTTAGGTGGTTTGCAAGGGGATGAAAGCTGGGACAGGGAGGGTGCAGAGGTTTGCAGGGACCTGGCTTCAGACCGAGCAGGATGCTGTGCATAGGGTGCTGGTCAAGAAGAAGAGTTAGAGTTGCCCTGGCAGAGCTGGCTGATGCTCAGACCTGCTCCGTGCAAGCCACCGTGCAGGAAGGTCGGGAGCTGCCTGGGGATGCAGGGTGTGAAGTTCATCCTTCTGGGAAAGGAAGGCTGTGGAGGAAGGACAGACA
>NW_009614466.1:0-1925 GCF_000690535.1 Cariama cristata | reverse complement strand
CCTTGGGGCTCTCATCTGCCCTGCTCAGAAATAGGGTCAAGCCATATATAAAGAAAGCAGGCACTGAAGTAAGCCTGTGTAAGAGCGGCCACCTCTGAGTGCAGGGTCTGGTCCCCGAGTGCTGTTTTTGATCACAGGTCTGGCTTCCCTCTTCTCTGCAATTTTCTTACAGTCAGAATAAAGTCCCCTCTGGGCACTCAGTAAGTCCCCCGTGAGCTGCTCGACACCAGCCCATCCCATCGCCTGTGGGGTGGTGAGAGGAGGTTTCTCTGCAATTTTCTTACAGTCAGAATAAAATCCCCTCTGGGCACTCAGTAAGTCCCCCATGAGCTGCTCGACACCAGCCTATCCCCTCGCCTTTGGGGTGGTGAGAGGAGGTCACATCTCGGCCTCTTTCGCTTCTGAAGGACCCCAAGTCACTTGAGCATTTCAATAAACAAATAGACCAGTGAAGAAACTTCTCAGGGCTGGTGACAGCATCATCTATCCCCACCGCCATGCAAGGGTCTCTGCCTGCATCTGAGCCCTGCGGGGCCAAGCAGACCAAGTGCCTGCTCCCTCGCTTGGCAAAGGGAGATGGATGGAGGACCTATGTCCCAAGAAGGGCAGGACAAGTGGTCTGGTGGCCAGTTTCCTTCAGCAACCAAGGGCAACAGGGATGTCCCCACTGGGATGGCTCGGCTCTCAGCATCCGCAGGGTGTAAGAGCAGCTGGAGCTCCGGCTGCCAGACCAGTCCACGTAGGAGATCGAGGCCAACTTGCTTGCCCCGAGCTGACCGTGCAAAGACACTGCAAGGCTTGTGAGAGCACTGTCCCCCCAGCAGCATCCTCAGGCATGCCGAAGCAAGGTCAAGCTCAGGAGGCAGCACAGCTGGTGTTTCAGGCTCTCTGCAGACTCAAGAAGATAAAGTAGACGCAGCTTTGAAGTCTTCTTGGTAAACACTTCACCCAGAATTTTACTGTGGGAAATGACGAAGCTGAGCTATTGAATCGATCTCCAGGCTCCCATGATTTCAATAATCAGAGGCCATAGGCAGAGGCACAACTCCTAAGCTTTCATTGAACCTTTGCTCTCAGTAAGGCCCAAAGAGCAAGGCCTTACAGAGGGAGCTTTAAGGTTTCCTTAATTTAACCAAAATATCCTGTAGCCCATTTAACAGCACATTATGAAGTTTTAACATAAATAATTAACACTGAACTACAATTGACATTATGAAGCATGTGGCTGGCTCAGTTAGTATCTTACAGCAACCAGTCATTCACAGGGGGGATGCACAGCCATCACGGAAAAAAAAAAATCAACCACTTACCCCGGCAAGAGGAGCGCTTAACGCAGCTGCTTCTGGTGCAGAGCACGGCAGCTGCTTAACAGCGCTCTTCCAGACAATTGGAAGAGCCAACGTTACATCTAAACCGGATTGCAGGGTCAATTTGGGGTGGCAGAAGGTCACGAGCCTGTGGCCAGGACTTGAGGGCTGGCACATCACAGGGATAAGTCCGTAACTGTGTCTGAGTCTCTGCCCTCCTCCGGGCTGGTGCACACCATGCTGGTCAGCGTGTCGTTGCAATGGGACACCAGCTCTCGGGTGAAAAGCAAGCCTGCTTTTCTCATCACTTGCACTCACTAACAGCTCCTGTCAACTTCTACAAGAAGTCAAGGCTGGAGGTCCATGCCCAGACGCTGGGACCCTGCTCCATCCCTGCTCCCAGGGACCAGGCAGCATCGGGCACTGCTGCCTACACCGATCCCTGCAGGTCTCAGGGGCAGGCACAGGGACTCCCAGAGGCTTTCAGCAATGTCGGTACCGCCTGGACTGATTGCCTCCATTTCAAAGTACCCGAGAACAAAATTTGACCCAGTGCTCAAAGTTTCCCGAGGGAAACCTATACCTCATAAGCTGGTGTCATGAATAGACTGACCACTT
>NW_009614465.1:0-759 GCF_000690535.1 Cariama cristata | reverse complement strand
TCTCACCTCTGCCTGGCCCTCCATCAGCCACTCCAGGCTCCTGGCGTTGAAATGTCCGCCACTAGGCAAGAGAGAAAGAGTGGAAGAAGGTGAGCTGCGATGCCTCTGCTGCGTGGCTGGAGGATCACTGCTTGGGGACAGAGCCCGGACCAGAGAGGCACTCACTGGATGACAGAGGCTCAGCTCCTTCTTGAGGAGTTTGAGAGATGAAAGATGGATCACTCGGGCTTTCTTGGCTCTTTCTGGTGTCCTGTGCACCAGGAAGGGACAGGGAGAGAGCTGGGTGAGCCCCAAGCTGCCTCTTCTCTCTTGTCAGGCAGCCCTGCCCGAGAGCTGCCTGCAGCCACGAGGGCACCTCTCCCCAGCCGGGGAGCTGTGTTCCCCCATCCGTTTGTGCCTGGAGCATCCCCCCAGCTTACCCCAGCAGTGTGCTCACCCACAGCTCCTTCAGTGCCTGGGAGCTGCAGAAAGAGAGGAGAAACAGTGTCAGGCACAGCCCTGCCCCATGGGGAAGCCCACAGGGGCAGGACGAAGTCCCGGGGAGCCGGAGAGAGGCACTGCCCAAGCCTTGACTCCCTCTTTGTCCTGCAAGAGGAGCTGCTTCTGCCTTTCCCTTCTGGGGACCAAAAGGTGACCAGGGGATGTAGGTTGTGGAAATGTCCCCATCCCTCCCTGCTGTCGTGCTGAACGCTCCCTGCCCAGGCTCTGCACGGAGGGCAGAGCCCATTCTCAGGATGGCATGGGCATGGTGGGGAACCT
>NW_009614464.1:31493-43373 GCF_000690535.1 Cariama cristata | reverse complement strand
AAGCGTCTCGCAGTGTCTGGGGTCAAAGTTGCAAGTGCTTGAAGAACTGGATCCCTCAGCCCAGGTTCCCTGAGATATTAAGGTCTGTAATTCCCATTTTGATTAGTGCGAGCACCTAAACGGCACTGGGTTTGAGGCTTATTTATTCAGACACAGACCTCAGATAAAGGAATTTCAGAGTGCAGAACTTTGCTCCCAGTTAGTGTATGGCCATAATTTATAGCCCAGCTTACTGTGCCAAGATCTTACAGACAGCAGTATCTTGAACCTAGGAGCAGTTGTAAACTACAGCCTCAGTTTCTGGAGATGAAATACGGCATGTTTAAATTGATAGTTATTTTATTTAAGTCTTAATGTGCTTGCATATAATAACCTTTGCAGAATGCCTGCGTTAGTACCATAAAAAGAGAGTTGAGTGGAGCAACAACATTGAAATTCACCCTAATACAGAAACGGCGACATAATTATAAAAGTAGCATAATTGATCTGCGAGGCAGATGGTTTCCGTCTGAATTGCAATCTTTCCGTGCCACCAGCCCCTTTGGAGACATCAGTGTCCTTCTCTGGCCCCCATTGATAACTTCCCACAGGGGAGTTACTTCACGCGCCCCTTGTGTGCCATGGTTCCTTTTCTCTGGTAAATGGTGGTGGAAGGTCTGAGAGCGCCAACTCCTTTGGCATGATATCGCTTTATTGTGGTTGTGTGCCATACTGCAGTTCTTCAGCTACCTACAGGCACGGTGAGGTGTCAGTCCACTAAGAGATATGAGAAGTAACATACAGGCTGTTAGGAAGCGGGGTTAAAGACCCTAATCTCCATTGCGTGAAGGTCTCTCATATGTGCGACCAGGTGGAGTTAGAGAGAGGCAGAGTCTTAATGCACAGTTGAGGAAATGCTGCCCAAAAAAAGGAGCTAAGAATCAAGAGGAAATGGATATATTTTTGGAATAGAAAGAGTCTACGTTAAAAGAATGGGCTTTATGTAAATAAATTTGCATCCAGGCTATGTGTGCCTTAAATTAAAACATATATTTATTCATATATGCTGAGTATGTATTAATATATGTTTAAAAAGCAAACTGTGGGGAAAGGCAGACAGATAAAGAATGTAAAGTTTGCCATGACACATGCTCTCTTGAAGAGGAGCATCATCCCCATGATATTAAAACCAGTATTAAAACTTCTCCATGATACAATACTTGGAGTATCAGAAACCTTGTGGAAGCTCAGATATTGTAGAGACGGACTACAGATGACATAGAGAAGACAGAGTGGCTTGCATGTGCATGAAATGAGGTACTTTTTGTTAAAGAGGAAATAACTGTTTTGGGAAGTAACACAGGATCTCATGAATTGATGTTCTAGGCCTGTACAGGAAGAGTAGAGATTAGGGCTATACGACTGTCTGCCCAACCAAGATGTTGACAATGACTGTCATATATTAAGGGAGAGTAGAGAAGCTACAAAAGTAGGAAATACGGTGATAATGGAAGGCGTCAGTTGCCCCCACGTAGATTATGTCATGCTCCAACATGAAATTTGCCCAGGTACTAACTTCTTAGATGCTGAAAAAGCCTACTTCCTAGGTGTAGCTTGTAAGGGTGCTCTGTGGGTAGCAACTCTGGGCAAGATCCTGGCTAGCAAGAATTAAATTCAGAATTTTACCTTAAAAGTGCCAGCCAGCTACAATGTGACAGTGGTCATAAAGTACTTAGACTCAATGTTGCTTCAGGAGCAGTAAAGCCTAGGGTTGTTGTGGCAGTGTTTAATTTTCCAAAGTAAATCTTCATAAATCACGGAAAAGAAATGAATAAAATGGTGAGAGGGAGCCAAAAGTGTAAAATACTTGCAAGTGGCGTGTAGTTCTTCAAAGACACTGTAGTAAAGGCTCAGAGCAATTGCATGACTTCTGTCAGAAATATGAAAAAAGCTGAGCAGGCTGACAAGCAAAGTAAAGGAGCTCAGTAGTAGTAAAAAGACGTCTTTGAAAAGTTAAAGCTTTGTCTCCAAATGGGAAAGGTGGAAAAGAACATGGAATCTGTGTTAAACGCAATAAGGTAGGCTAAAAAGAGTCATGGAACAAGTTGCTAAAGGCATGAAAACAATTAGTAAATCCTCTTTGAAATGCATCAAAAGCAGGAAGCCTGCTGATAAGTGATCCATGCGTAGAAGGAGTGCCCAAGGAAGATAAAGTCATAGCAGAAGAGTGAAACAAATACTTTGAGCCCTGCTTCACTGAGGAAGAGTTTAAGGAGATTCCCTCACAGAGGGCTTTTTCTTTTTTTAAGGAGTGAGCATGTTGGAGGATTTCTCCCAAATCGAAGTGTCTGGAAGAGAGGATATCAGAACAAACCATTGAGAAGGATGAAGTAGATGGCAGGAGGCGATACTTGTTGGAGTTTTGAAGGAACTTAAACTATGAAATTGCTAATACATTGCCTGTTGTGTGTAACTTGTTGCGTAGGCCTGCCTTGGTGCTCCAGGAATAGAAGGTGACAAATGAGCTGTCCGTTTTTCAAGGTTTCTGGGGAGACCGAGAACTCCAAGGTGGTCATTTTTGTTTGCTTGTTTGTTTGTTTGCCAGGGATTAGTGAATGGAATTAGTGAACAGGGGTATAAATGTGATACATTGAGAAAGACTAGGCCTGACTTTTGTTGAGGAGGAGTTGTGCATCATGAGTCTTCTGGACTTCTCTAAAGGCATTGCTGAACTGTTGTTGAGGTTTGGTTGATACCATCCTTCTTAAAGCAGGGCCAGTTTCAAAATGGGGTCAGATTGCTCTGGGTCATATGGTCATGGTCAGTTTGCTCAATGAAAGGAGGCTACCAGTTGTGTCCCCCCTCCACCATAGAGTCTGCCCAGGGTCTGTGCCGTTCAACGGATGGCGGAAGGGATAGGTCGTGATGTGACAAGCTTGCTGGTTGTATTAACTCATTTGGAGCATGAAAATCCCGAAGGCTGAGCTGCAAAGATTGCAGAAGGATCTCATATTGAAAGTCCAGATGTAAGTTTGCAAATGAAATTCAGTACAGACCAATGTAAGTGTAATACGTGTGGAAGGGAATGCAATCTTTAACTTTCTGTACACAAGGGTGAAGTTTGAACTGACTTTTTACTCGTACACCACAGATAATCCTATGAAAAAATAAGCTCTGTGCCCAGCAGTGGCTAAGAAAGGAGAGGGCAGGTTAGGAATTACTAGGAAGGAGTAAAAAAAGAAATAGAAAACACTGTCATGCCACTATAAATCCGTATTGCTCCCCTCTCCCGGATCGTGTTGACAATTTTTGTTCCCCCATCTAAAAAAGGATGTAGTGAAAGTTGATGAGCTACAGAGAAGGGCATCAAAGACGATCAAGGATATGAAAGAGCTTTTGTGAAAGAGTGAGTAGATTGGAAAAGAAGTGACTGAAGAGGATGTGGGGATGTTCTTTAAAGTCAGTAGCATCATGAAGAAAGTGAATAGGTAATAGTACCGATAAGATAAACGTGACCCAAATAAAACAATTGGGAGGCAACTTCAAAACAACAGGAGGTGTTTGTCCTGCAATGCATAAATTGTGGTGCTCGTGGCCACTGAGTGTATGACAGGAGTTTACGTGGGTTCACGAGTGATTAGGCAGTCTGTGGGAGAGAAACCTGCTGTGCAACTTAGCAGTCAGGACAGTTCAATATCAAATTTTGGGCACTGACTGCCCACAAAGAATTACGGCAAATGCTGATCAAGAAGTATTGCTGAAAACTGCAAATAGAAACTTCCACTGAGAAGCATAAGCTACGGTCCATTTGCAGATAACATAGAGAAGCAAGACCATGAGTTTACCCTTTGTTATGTGAATCTTGTGGCGTAAGATCTTATGGAACTTCCAGCAAAAAAATGTTTCTATGATGATCCTGTTTAATCTGGGCTTGTTACCCCTCCAGTTGTTAACCTGACACAAGTCGCAGTCAGGTTAAGTGCATCCTGTATGGATTTAACATTACATAGCGGTGGTACCCCAGCAAAATTCCTCTGATGTTTGCAGGATTAGAACCTCGACTTATATTTTGTGGATCTTATATTGAAAATCATGGTCCATTTGTAGGAAAAGAAGTAACAATCATGTGTTACTCTTACTTATCTGGTTTGTAAAGATCGCCCTCTTGAAACTTGATTCTTCAAAGGCCTACAATGGTTGTGATATTGAGGGCATAAACCATAAGGTAGTGTTCACAGAAGTTTTATTATAGCTTATGGTGCTATAAACTGTGATCAGTGTAAAACATTTCCTGGTTCGTCCTTTGAGAGCACAAGTGCAAAAGCAAAACAACAAATAAGCAAGCCAAAAAGATTCTGGTTACAATGAATGAGAGGAACAGATTTATTAAGTTGCATATTCCTCATGTATGAATAACATTATGGAAAAAATCATTCAGTGTCATTAAATAATTTCCCCTTGGTTTTTTTTTTTCAGAATTTTTCTTGGAACTGCACAAAGGCTCTTCCTTTTATTGACTACGTGTGACTCTTGAGTTAAGATTAAAATAGCCAGTAAGAAAAACTGGAATCAGCAATTAACAGTTATTAACAGTTAGTAGAAGGGAATGCGTGTAAACAGTTAGAGTTTAATGTCTGCATAGATGTGTATGCACACATACATATCCACATATATATGAAAATATAAAATTAGATGTTTTGTATATAGCATAAATAATATATTGTACAGCACACATTTCTTATTGATAGACTGTAAAACAATTTTAAAACTTACTCTTCCAGTTAGTGCTGGATATGTTTTCAATTTCTTGGAAATTGATGAAAGATTACTGTTTTTTGAGTGAGCTGGAGAGAAAAGGAAGAAGTGGTAAGCAGTAAAGTAATGTTTGGTTTCTTAATGTGTAATATACAGCAAGCCCAGCTTTGTGTATGTTGAAAATCCTCTGACCCCTTTGTTTGCTTGGGGGTAGATTGCAAGGGCTGTACAGCAAGCTTTAGTACAAGGCAGATGTTTTGTCTTGTTACAGCTTGGACACAGGAGCAAATCTGTCTGCATGTGGCATGTAGTTTCACCCAAGGTGCAGAACTAAATTCTAACTTCAAATTATTTTAACATTCAGTTGTTGCTATATAGGTTACTAGCTTTCAAGGTGAACTTGGAAGTAACAATTTCCATGTTCTTGGCTCTTTAAGAGTAGAGCAAGTTATGGTTTGATAGTTTTTCAGCTCACCTTTACAGGATTGGTTGGTAGCTCCCAGCGTATCTGATGTTAGGAATGGAGTTAAGGTGTGGCAAAAGCAAAAATATTTAAATTTGTCCTTTAGTTTGGACTGCATGTGATGGTGGATGTTGTCTAACCATTTCCCTTTTGCTGTAAAATTATGTGAAGTACTTTTTTAAAGACTTACATGCTTTATATTGATACAGTACAAAAGAAGGAAGGATTGCTTACGGATTTTGTTTTAAAAAGTCTGAAGTGTGGTTAAGTTCTGCTTTTTGATGTGTATGAAGGGATATATGTGACTTGAGGGGCTTGATGAGTGCACAGAAGACAGTCTGTACCGTAATGTTCCTGTTGATATTGGACATTGCTTGACAGCAATGTCAACAGGCAAACCTCTCACAGCTTTAGCTAATCAAGACAATGCCTTAATTCTTTAATAAACTAAGGTAGCAGTAAGTTTAAGTCTTTATGTGTGTTTCATGCATATATATAACATGCATTTGGTGCACGATGTGGGCTTTTGTGCATTTGGTGCAGACTGCTCTTTTAAGGTGTTTTGTTGAATTGTGTAAATATATGCAACTGAGAGGTGAATGTAGTGGAAAATACTGAACTACTGAATTTAATTGGATGTGACATATAAATTTGTAAAATCAAAATCAAACACCCCCCACCCCAAATGGTTCCAAAATTGTGACAGCATCTTAAAAAGTTTATCTAAAATAAAAGTAATGCCACAGTAGGAAACAAGGTGAAATAGGAGACTAATGTTTTTAAATTACTGAAAACTTTCCTGCAGGATCTGAAATCCCAACAGTGTTACATGAAAAAGATGAAAGCAAAACTTGAGGATAAAATTGAAACCAAATATAAACAAAAGTGAAACCGACTCCATTGGTTTTTATTTCCCAGTTGGCAAAAATGAAAGAATAAACACAGCGCAAAGAAGCACTAGAGCTGAACTTGAAAAATTACTTCAATTTTATTATTTGTTTTATCTGTCAGTGAATTCAGCTTCTGCATGACAGTCCTCCTTTAGCAGACTAAAGAGCAGGTGGTAGGAGTTGCTCTCCCTGGTTTATCCGGGTACCGCTTTTCCCACCCAGCGGTCTGGGCGACGGCCCTGCAGTATGGGAAGTGGCGTCTTCTTCAGTCACGGAAGTAACGTTTTGAAATGCTGTGTCAAACGCGTACAGAAAGTACAATGGCGGTGGTGACATCCAGCATGATGAAAGGGAGTCATTCGGCTGGTAGGTGTGCTTGAATTTTATTCATATTGAGAGCTGAGTTGTTAATAGGATCAGGTATAAAATACGCAGTGGGCTTTTTTTTTGCTCCCCACCTTTGGGATCATTCACTTAGATCTGGACGAGATCAATGGTAACCAAAAAATGTTACCTGATACCAGCTTTGCTGATGACATGAAATGACTGCGAAGGGTTTCACTCCATTTCCACAGAATGGTCAACAGCTAGAAGGTCCTTCTTGACCTTGAGAACTAGCTGGTGAATTAGTCAAAAGATGGCCAAACATTGGGTGGCTGTGGAATCTCGAATGAATATCCTTCTTATATGTAGAGGCACATGCTCCTGGGCTGTATCAACAAAAAAGTTGGGTGTTAAGGAGAAGCTTGGACAATCGCTGCTATGCTGAAGCTGTACTAAGGTGAAGTGAAAGACTTTAATTCCAGAGGTCTAATTCTCACAGATTTGCACACATTGCATTCGAGCATATAAAAACGAAATTCCTTGGATGCCGAAACTGTTCTGGAGATTTGGGGTTGATGAGGGAAGCTGGTGAAGACTAGCTTTGTTTAGTTTAATAATATTTATCTGGCTTAGATGAGAAATGAAGATGAGTTCAGTGGTCTCGCTGTAGCTCAGTATTTTAGGAAACTTCCAAGACAGAAATAGCTGCTGCAGATCAGAAATTGAGGCTGTCTCATGGCTGTTGGTCTGTGGTCAACACAAAAACTTTAAATTAAGAGCACATTTTGTAACTGATTTTATTAACTGTTCACATCTCAACATGAAAATGAGTTAAGAAGTTCCTATATGTTCTGTGGCAGTGGAAGGAGTAACATTTTTATAAAACGGAGAATTACATCATACCATTTCAGGAAGCGTCAGTATTAAGCATTTAATACTTACCATTCTTTCAGTGTAAGCCTTTCAAGTGTATGTACAAAAGAAAGACGTTTCTCTCAAGTTCTCCAGTGTCAAGCAATATCTTTGTAATAACTTAATTCAATTTATTTTTTGTACTCAACACATCTGCGTCTTTCATGGTGCTATTTTTGTAACCGTAAATAAGTGCATGTGACAGACATGTTTCCAGCTCGCAGTGTGGATGATTCAGAGGATCCCAGCCCCCAAGGCTGTGCCTGCTGTGGTCTGTCTGTAAAGAAAGCGTCTAAGTAAGCAGGAGAGTGTTTTTTGCAAATCTGAAATCGTGTGTACTTTTCTTTCATACCTTCTCTTGGAACTAAAGAAGAAACTGCTTGCTTGAAAGGGCTGGTTTTGGTGCTCGCTGTGAGATTAAGCAGAGGCAGTTTATGTCTTTTGCTCTCGGTTCTGGGTGCTGCGCGAGCGATTAGAAGTTCGGGTAGCAAAAGTGTAGGTGTGGGTTAGCTATTAACTTCAGTGGTAGAAACTGCCCTTGCCCAGACAATAAAATGAAAGCTTTAAGCAAATACTAAATCACACTTTAGTATAATGTGCAAATAGTTTTTGCTGTGTGTTACAGAACAGTATGTTATACAAACAAAGGTAGCTGTGAGAAACAAGCCCAATCCGAACAAGGTGGATTACATCAGGTCCAGGTCATGGCCGGTGAATGTGAAAACTCTTCCTTGAACACATTTCTCGGTGTTAGCTATCTGGAATAATTTTTCTGCCTCTCTGAGTGCCTCTCAAATGTCATTGTCTTCTCTGCAATCCTACTGGGCCTCACAAGCCACCACTGTGGGAACGTTGAGATGAAGGACTTTCATTTTACGATGGCTGCTTTTCTTATATATAGCACCCTCTAAAGCACTGACCCTGTACTTAGGCAGAAGAATGCTAGACAGGACATGGAGATGAAGTCTGCCCAGGCTTTAAAAAGTACGTTTTTACCATTTAAGATCCTGATCTTGCAGGTACTTGCATGTGTGATTTTCCACTGCTTTCAGGGGGACAGATGTAGGAAACATGTTGTGCTTGTTAAAAGCTTTAGGGATGTCTCCTGTAAATCTAGTCACAGAGCTCGTAAGAGCATGTTGGTTTAACAAAGCCCATGGAGAGACTTAAAAAATGCTGTTAGGTTGCATCAGTATAACAACAGAAGTGATTCTTGATAATAGTTTGAGCCTTAGTAGCCTTCTAGTTTGCACCAGGCTGGAAAATTCTTTATGAATCAGGTGTCAAATGCTGAGTTTTCCTGGCAGCTTTCAAGAACGCACAGGGTTTGGCTTCTGTGGATACTGACTGACACAACTAAGCAGCAGCAGCAGCTATTACGTGTGAGTATTCGGGAGTGGATTCATGTGTGAGCACTTAATTCTGGAATAAAATTGATTTATTGGGGGATAACTGCTCCCCAATGCAAGGAATTAATTATTCCCTGACAGCCATGCCAGCAATTTTCTTGTTGTAAACAAGCCCTTCTCAAACTTGTCTAAGTACAGCTCTACTGCTGAAAAGTCACTACCTCTCTTCTAGGCAGCTTTTGAGGAAAAAACAGTTAGACATCGCAGATACTGAAGACAAATCTTGATCAATCATCAGACGTAACACAAAGCTTAAGAAGGAAGTAAATCAGGTAAAAGTTATGGGTGCTTTTGAGACTCCTGGAGGAGGTGGCAGGGGGAGAGTTTTCTGTAATCACATCCTGTTGGTTATCACTTGCATAGACTCATTGTCATCCTGATGCCAGCAGAAACTGCTATCTCCATCTCCACTCCAGGCAAGGCCTGGGAAACAAAGCAAAGAAACCCCCAGGAAACAAAGTATTCCTTTAAAGCTGAAAGTAAAGCAATCATTTTGTAGTGTTGCCAGACTTGCAGACATTGATGTGTGTGCAGATGATCATCGTGGCAAGGATACTGCGGAGGTGATCTTTAACAATCAATTTGTTAGAAGCCTGGGCCAAGTTGATGTAAGTCACTGTGATGCCAGAGAAGTGAACAGGCTCAGCCACAGACATTGTGTTGTGCGTGTGTCATGATCATGTTCAATGTAGGAGCCAGTGCAAGGGAAATTTTGTTGTAGGTATTAAGATGTCGAAGCGTTGTTTCATTACAGCTAAGTCCAGAAGCAAAAAAACAGCCTTCTGGTTCTGGTGTATTAAAACAAGATGGCGTTTCTTCAGTGCACTTCTAGTCTGCAAATCCAAGGGTTACCTTTAGCAAAGCCTGAGATCACTGCAAAATAACAACTCATGTCTTTGCTGCTGAGGGAGAATAAGCTTTGCATGGAAACCAAAGGAAGGAGTCTGTTTTGATGTGTAATGTCTGAATCCCAGCCAGGGCATGTTAACACCCTTTGGGTGGAACAGAAATGCTATAGGGCTGATGAAACACACTCTATATACGGTATGAGTTCCCATTGTACGTTTTCCTGGGCATGTTTATCGTGCAGTCTGTAATCCTGATTTCAATGCACCTTTGAGGTATTTGCTGCCTTTGTTTTGTTTGCGTTTTTATTTTTTTTGGAGGGATTGTTTGGTTCGTTGGTGGTTTTCGCCCTCTGTCCCTTGAGGACGCAAGGGCTTTTCTTCCTTTTACCTTTGTGTATCTTTTTTGGGCACAACAGCCCGAGAAGAGGGCATGCTGAACGCTTCCCTCCTCCTCCATTGACCTTGCACCTCCCTGCAGCCCGAGGTGGGCACAGCCTGGCCCCTACGAAGTTGGGTAGCTCTTGCTGGCTTGTATCCATCGCGCAGCAGCCTGGATTCCCAGGCGTTTCACCACCCCACAGAACTTTCCCCTTGCCAGCCATGGTCCTGTTGTAGCCTTGCCATGTTTGGTTTGGGAACCTAGGCAAGCAGGTGAAGTATTGCTCATTAGTTGCCTGTACAGGTTCTTCCTAAAGACCAGGCTGTGCCTTACACCAGTCTGCCCAGGACCTACGCCTTCCGACCCTGCCTGCTTTCCAATTCTTGGCTTTCCAGCCAGTCTTGATGGAGTTTCCTCCTTCCTGCAAGCACCTGAGCAAATAAGATACCACTTTTCCTGCCCGCAGTGAATTATTTTTCTTGGTGATGGACAGGAAGGATATAGCATGGTCATGGTGTCTTTGCTACTGCCACCAAAGTGTTAGGAAAGAGCAGGAAAATACTGCCATTGCTACAGTATAGATCAAGCGTAATAGCCGATGTAGGAGCCGGGTCTGCGGAGCAGTCGGCTATGGGATGTGCTTTAAGGGAGCGCAAGGCGAGAGGTGCTTAGTGATAAGCAAATCCGCCAGCAGAGTCGTGATGTTTCCTCCATCCCTCCTTGTTCAACAGGGCATCACTGACAGAGTTTTCTTAGGGAATAAAAGAGGCATCATTACATGCAGTTAAAAGACCAGAGAGGGTAGGTTTTGCTGTCTAACTATCCATGAATCCAGAAAGTCTCTTACAGGGTTTTATTTGTTTTCTTGCTTCGTATCTGTTTTCAACACCAAGAGCTTCAGGATTTTATTTTGAACCCTTAACCCTTGCATCTCTGGGAATGGCAATGCCCACTTTTCCTCATTTACTAATGCTACTTTAATTATGTGTTTTGCTGTTGATTCCAAAAAAGATACGATGTTTGCCTAATTTGGGGTTATCAGAAAGAAGGCATGTTAATTCTACTTCCACGGCATCAGTGGTGAGATGCCTTCTCCTCCTTCTCCTTGTGGCAGGTAGGAAATGCACCGGGCAGAGGTCTGTCTCCCCGTGGGCTGTGGGCAGAGGGATTTCAGGTGTCTGAAATTGGAGCAGCTGAGTAAAATGCCATTCCAGTTGTCTGTGTTTCAGTATCAATCTCACTTTTCTGAAGTATTTTTGCGCAGGTCAGGCTAACAGTTTTTTTTTTCACCCAGGAAAAGTCTTACCGCTCTGACGAGTTTGACTTCCAAGCAGGGCTTTGCTTAGAGTATGTATGGTTAAACCTTTGCAAGGGGCATTGTGGAACAGTTGAAAAAGGTGGTCCTATATGCAAAATCCTATATGAAGACAGACTCTGAGCTGTAACCAAGGGACAGAATTTTGCTCCAAGTACCATTCCTGAAAAAAAGATCATGTTTCCTTGTATCCTGGAACAGTCTTGGCACAGGGACAAATACAGAACCAAGTTCTCTGAATCCTAAAATTAGCGTATGGTCTCATTTCAGCATATGTTTGGTCACACAGGGTGATTGATGCTTTTAGGAACTGCAGCAGCATTAGCAAACAAAGGGAATACTTTAGAAGTTTATCAGCAAAGCCCAAGTACAAGATAACTTTTAAAAAAAAATATTGTCAGTTCCATGTTTGCAAAGAAAAGAGAAATAGATACCATGCAATATTCTGCACATGTCCTCTGGGGGACAGATGTTTTTTCAAGGCTCCGGGGAAAGACCTGCTTCACAAATGTACCCCCTAGTATCTTATCCCACCTTACCTTCTCACAACCTTTAATAATATTTCCATGTAGTGGCAGGTCTTTTAACTGGATACTTTGTGATTGG
>NW_009614464.1:25372-31462 GCF_000690535.1 Cariama cristata | reverse complement strand
AATTTTCTTTTCAGATTTTTTTTTTTTTAAACCTCCGTAGAAATATATTTTTAAAAGAACATCCATAGGCATGGAGTAACTTGTGTTTTTAGGATAATCTTTGTGCCTTTTCAGTTATCCAGATGCTGTCAGAGGGAGCGAAACTGAAGGGAAGAGAACATCTCGTCCTGCTCAGATTTAATGCCTGCCATGCCGTTGCTTTCACTTTCTGTCTACAGCTGCCATAATTCTAGTGAAGAGCTCTTCATTCTCAAAGGTTACGCTTTCTGTATGGAAGGAGTGTTGTCTCCGTCAGGGAAAAAACAAAAGTCAGACTTACTAGAATGTTTTAGCAGAGAGTAGGAAGGACTACAAGCTCTTTATTGAACATTATAAAGTGAAAATATTTATATGTATATATAGGTTGCAACCATCACATCTTTTCTAATGTCTCTTTACAGATGAATAGCTCTTGAAAATAACTAGTATTTTTCTAGTATCTCTTTAAAAATAAATGAGTGCCGTGAGTTTCCTTCTGAAGAGTCTTGCATAACAAATTTTAGAAAAATACATCTTGTGAAGAATTGTAGAGCTGAAATTCAGTATGGTTTATTGCATCTTAAGGATGCTGTGGTGACAGCTACCCGCTCAATGCCCCTTGTGTGACTGCTCCTAAAAATGTTGCTATACCCATGCTTATGCCGTTATGATTCTTCTTTCAACTGTGTCTATCTTAGGAAGCTGGCTTGCATGCTTCACCCCAGGCTGCCGGTGTAATTTCCTTGTAGAAAGCTCTTTTTCAAGTGCAACGTGCGGTAGCAGGAGCGATGTTACTGACTGGCCTCCTCCCACTCTCCGTGTTCCTAACTGGGTTATGCTGGCCCCAGCTTCAGCGGATCCTGTGCTGTCTGCTCTCCGCAGCACCCTTCCTCCAAGTCACGTCTGCAGGATTAGGACAGTTTATAGCTTGTCAGGGAGTAGCCTCCACCATGTTTTTGCGGTATCTAGTTGCAAACAGAAGGCTGAACAGACTGCAGGACTAGCACGAATAGTGCAGTAAATAAAGCTTCGAAGAAGGTCAAAATAATCCCTCCATAAACAGTGGCATCGCCGCGTCTGTGGGCCATGCTTCTTGTGTGGGGCTTGGCTCCTTGCGGGCTCCCAGTGGCCTCCCCCTGCAAGCAAATGCCGTTGAGTTGGGGTTAGTGTCTCACATGCTCAGCACTTGTTTGGGAATAAGTTTATTGATGTCTTAATGTCTGTCGATACATTTAAGTTCCCACAACTGAAAAGGCAACTGCCCCTGACTACCATCTCCTTTAAGAAGGAGGCAGGCGATAAAAATGGCACGAGAAAAGGGAAATGATATTCACAGAACTACCAGCCTTAATACATTTGTAGGAGGTATGGTTAAAAATTGTGGTTCTTGAAGATTGACTGTCTTGTTAAGAATGGCAAGTATTCATAAAATGAATTCCCAGCAGGTAGCCCTACTTCCATGTCTTAAGTGAGCTCCTTTTTTCTTGTAGGGCAGAAAAATGCTTTCTTAGGTCCCATCTGCATTACCAGTTGACTGTATTTCTTGACAATTATTTTTCCCTTCCCCCACTATGGGACAATGATAAACCAGAAGAAAAAACAAACAGGGATGATTTTCAACGTAATGCTAGAAAGTTTGACTCCAACGTGAGTCTCTGGGAGTGTTAAGCATTTTCCCGTGCTCTCCCCAAAGAGATGCCGGGGGTCAGTACTGTCCAAGTTTGAAGCTGTGGTCTAAAAGCACAGGAGTTTCATAAGCAGTTTTGGATTAAGGAGTTCTTCCCTATCCTCCCCAGCTGCTCCTTCCCACTCCCATGCCGGAGTGCCCTCCCCTCTCAGTTGCCCTGTCACACGTGTCTTTGAGCAGGATGAGAGCCACCGTCCATGTTCAAACAGGCGATAAAGGCCTTACAGAAGGAGGTGTTGCTTGTAAGCCTAAGTGCGTGGTCTTCACAAAGCTGCCTGTGCAAAGAGTAGTGTTAGCGTACAACAAAAATGGGATGGGACTGAGGGGTGGGTGTGATGGAGTGGGATGTGCTCCTTTGCCACTGGTCAAACTGGAGCTGCTCCTTCCCCCTGCAGCCCCGGCTGCCTCTGCTCCTCTCCCCTGGCCATCTCCATCCATGGTCTTTCCAAGGAGGAGGAAGACGATACCATGTGATCCATGGCAGGCATTAAGGCATTTTTCTCCCAGTTAAGCCGAGTGTGAAGATTCAGGCCGGCCAAGGTAACCAGGCTTCTGGAGAGGTTTGCTTAGGCCGGCAGATGGGTACCCACAGCTCAGGAGCTCACAGCGGTGGTGAAACTGGTGGGAACTGGATGCCTTGGCAGCTCTGAAAATACTGGTGGAAATCCACTTGTGCTGATGCAAAAAAATAGAGATAACTGCATGTAGCTTATTCTACGTGTAAATGTGCAGGGGAAGTGCAACGTAAACGTTGACCAGGAATGGGAGATAGGTGCCATAGGTGCTCCTGATTTTACAGCCTGCTTCAGATTATAAATGTTGATGTTTCGTTCTCCTTAAAAGGATCAACTGTTTCTGCTTTTCGCTTTCTGCTGGGTAAACACTGGAGAGAGGCTGGGGCAAAGGAACCTGGCATGCCTGCTGTTTTGTATGGCTCACCTTAGTTTCTGGCTTTGTAGGTTTGTTTTATAATTAATGTATTCTGCTGGAGGGTGAAGCTGGCTTGATGTTAGGTGATGGCCTCTGAAACTTTACATGCCTTTGCTGCCTATTTTGTAGAATTTTAAAGGTCTTTACAAACTTGAATGACTCTTAATGGCAGAGCCTGATTGTCCTGCTACTCACTGATGGATGGACTTCAGCTTCTCCTAGCTGGAGCCATTGGAATAAGACTCCCAAGTGCACCCATTAACCCTGCCTAGGGACAGACAGAGGCTACTTTTAAGGCACTGCAGAAGTTGATGCTTCTTTGTGTACAAAAAAATCATGCATTTGACAGTTCTGGAGGGGAGATGTGACACCTTTGTTTCCCATAGGCAATTACCCGGTAGAATTGACTTGGTATTTTCATCACAAGGATGTTGTTGATGTGCAACTGCCAAAAAACCCACTGTATTTTAGCAGTGTTGCGGTCAGCGCTGTCCTGAGGCAGACAGATTTCGGGGTGTCTTCTGAAGACATCAGGCTTTATTTTTGGTAGCACGTGCTCTTAGAGGAGCACGGTGTGTGTTTTGGTGAGCAGAAGCATGCCGTACTTGCCCCTCTGTGAAAGACGTTCCCCCAGAAGATGCCCAGTGTTCCCTCCAGCTGGACATCATTGCGGGTTATTTTTAGCTGGATTTGGTTTTACTTTCAGATAAACAGATCTTGGGAGCCACTCCTCCCTTCTCGCAAGCCAAACCTCTTTTCTGATTACCTTGGATTAATTTGCCTTGGTGTGGGTGCTGGATGTGAAGGTGTGTGCTGACAGCTGCAGGTGCTAAACCCAGAGGAGTCCCAGGGTGCCAAAAAGGAGATGAGCACCGCAGCATCTGCAGGGGAGCAGCTGGGGAAGCGCCTGGGGACGTGGGAAGGAAGAGACTACTGGCTCGACCCTGCTGTTTTGGGCAAGACTGGCTTCCTTGTAGTAGCAATGTTGGCAGCTTTCTCACCTCCTGAAATGCATTGCTTTTGCACAAAGACAGCTTCTGTTTCTTCCGCGCTGCCTGTCCCAAGTGGGATTTCAGTGCTGCTGCCTTCAAGATGACTTTTCTGCCTTCTGTCTAATTTGTTCGTTCACATGGGCTTGAAATTTGTCTTAGGAGCTCATTACCCAGAAGACAAGATGAGTCCCAGAGCTAAATAGGAGCACTCATATACCGAATGCTGAAGATGATGCACAGAGTTTCCAGGAATTGTCTCAGAGTGTATGCATACTTAAAGATATCTTCCAAAGAAAGGCATCTAAGATGATCGTTGCATCTACTTATTTCTTCTTTGACAGATGAATAAAAATCCCCTTACATTTTTAGTACATTGCCATTTGCATTTTTCAGCTTTGACCCAACGTGTAGTAGGTGAGGATGGTACAGATCTCCTGTACACACTCTGCAACCTGGATGAGGGTCGTTGGTGCCAAGTGGAGGGGGCTGCAGCGGCACGGCCAGCTGCTTGCCACAATCCCTGGGGGGCGAAAAAAGCTGCACCCGCATTGTCCTCACCCAGAAAATGACTTCTCTCTTGCACACAGAGGGGATTTGCACAAGGGCTTGGCTGCTGTTGGGTTCTGGGGTGGGCTGTTTTTTCGTCTCTGACGTGAACCTGAAAGGGAGCTGAGCAGTTGCAACCATTTTCTGAGCTATTTTAGAAATTTGTAGTTACTGGAAACGGCTGCGGCTGAAGCACGAGTGACCAGCTCCACACAGTAGTAAATAAAATGCCAATATGTTTGCTAAGAGATTAGTGTGAGCACGGCTGCTGGTAAATTCTCTGAACACATCAAAGAGCCTTATTGTTGCACTCAGGTTTTAATTCCTTATTAGTTTCAGGAAATACATGTCCTCAGAGCAATGAGAGGAAACTTTGAACGTTTTTCTTCCTCTTGTGCTGGGTGTGGGCTTGGTACTGCCTAATTGTTAGTCTGTCTGATGCCTGCACTCCCATAGGAAGCACGAACAAACCCATTTATGTTTGTGTCATTGCTGTGTGCTTTCAAATAGGTGGCCTACTCATTTTTCTTCTCTCTCTCTTTTTTTTTTTTTTTTTTTTTAAGATCAAAGGGGGCAAGAATAGTGCAGCAGAGAAGTTAAGAATGATGCAGAGAACACAGATGTGAAGAACAAAGGAGAGAGGAAGGAGCTGAGCCCGGTGCAGAGGGGGAGAGGAGAAGCAGCAGCCTAAATGCAAGTACTTGAACATGGAAATGACGGGTTGCAGGCTGCTTAACAGGAGTTAATGTGGTACTTTGATCTGCATCTAGTGCTGGTTGGTGCTTTCAGAGCGGTACCTGACATAGGTTAATGTTTTCAAAATTTTCTGCCTCGGGTTCAAGACTTTGGACTCTTATGTCAATAATTTACAGCTCTAAACAGGGAAGTGGCATCAGGGTCACGTGTGTGTGCCATGTGTGAGCGAGAGAGAGAGAGAAAAAAAAAGAAGTTAGTTTAAGTCCTAACTGAATAATATAATATGGCGTGGTGCAGCTGAGGGGGCTGTAAAGCACTCACTTCCTAGTTAAGCAGTATCGAAATGTAAAATAGCAGCTAAAAAATCAGTGACTGGGTTGATCAGAGAAAGCTGGAAGGAAGTCAAGGAAGGGGGTCAAACTACTCAGCCAGAACCAAAGTGGTCTGATAAATTGCTGTAACGTAAAATTTATTTTTTGTAATTTTAGTCACATTTATGGGACAGAAACAGCCATTTGAAATCACTCTCATTAGCAGGTGCATCATTTTAGCGAGTACAGTGATCCCTCCTGCATGTGAATTTTTTTGGTTATTTTTTCTTCTTGGCAAAAAAAGTCTTACGCAAATACAGGTACATGGACCCAAAAGAGGTCTCTTCAGGAGTGTAATTGGTTTTCTTTGTGGCCTCTGGTATCCTGCCTGTATGAGCAGACAAGCTTTTGCCTATACGATGTGTCTTCTTCGGGTGAAGGTTTTCCTAATCCAGGTGTACCAGAAGAGTGCTTGCTGCCATAGAGAAGGCTTTGTCATCTCAGTTACTCTTAGGGGCAGCTTCTGCACACATCCAAAGTCACTATTATATTTATAATTGTTCAATGCCTACAAATCTTTAATACATCTATACTCTGCAGAGGTGGGGGAACTGCCTGGGAGTTCTGCCTCGAAAACAAGTAATTTTGTCCCTTGTTCCCTGCAGCTCCTTCCCGGGTGGGTGACAATGCCTGTCGAAAGGATGCGGATGCGCCCCTGGCTGGAAGAGCAAATCAACTCTAACAGGATACCGGGGCTGAAATGGCTAAATAAGGTATGGAGGGGTGCATGTGTGTACGTGAACTGAAGAGGGACTTTATAGCAGTACCTGAGGTTTGGATAGGTAAATCAGCTCATTCCTGGTTTTCAAAGGGGTGACATGGGGAGGAAGGGCAGAGCTGAATGCTTCCT
>NW_009614464.1:23094-25341 GCF_000690535.1 Cariama cristata | reverse complement strand
CCTGTTCCTCTGGCCTTGCCTGCCAGATCTGAGGCGTACTGCTGTGGCCTGGTGGATTTGTGGCTCCTTTGAAAGCGTTTTCCAACTCTTTGTTGTTGGAGAGAGCATTTCTGGAGACTCCGCTAGTTTTTCTTTTTTAAGCTGGGAACAGATTGCTCACCAAGTAGCATCAGGGGGATGTGAACAAAATGCTCTCCTGAGGTGGAAGGCTATATTCTGTGTTAGACTCTGGGTTGAAGCAACTGTCTCCTGTTTCAGACTTGTGTGACTTCTCTGATGCTTCTCAACCTGGGAGAAAATGGTGTAACTTTTCCCTTGCCAGACCCAAACCTAATATTCCTGGTCCTGAGCTCTTACTGAGGGCTGTAGACACTTTGAGAGAACAAGCGTGGACTCCAAAATGTCGGTGCCCAATTTGATCTTTTTTTAATTGGCTCAGTAAAACCAAGGAGTGTATTTGAGACTTTGAACAGTAATAAACCCTGGAAATACTGCATTGCGTTCTGCAATATGCAGGAGAGTAATTCACCACACTGAAAAGCATGAAACAGTTTTGGCTACAGAGGCTACTTTATTATGAAAATGGGTGGAAATGCACAAAATCAGGTGCAGAAACATAGGAGCTGCCACTCTGGTTAAGATACTAGCCCAGTTAGTCTGGTGTCCTCCCTATAGTAGTAGTTGTCGTGCTCAGGTATTCATTTTTAGAGCTGAAGAATGGCAGTTAAGATTACTACTTTTTATTTCAGCTTTCAAAGCTAGAAATGCTTGTGACTATAAAATTGTCAGGAGACCTTTAAATTTCCACAACGAATTTTGTTTCTCAGGAACTTCCTGCATCAGTGACTCTCACGTGGTGTGGCTGGGTAAATAAATATTGCTTTATCCATTCCCTAGTTAGCTGCCCTGTGAATTTGAGTAGGTCCTTGTTCTTGCATAATATGATCACAGCTGAAGAGGAGGAAGAGACCAGTTTTTACTGTTGTCTTTGTAATGTGAGTCCCACGGTCAAGTCCCTACGGATTCTTCTCCTTCAGTATCTCTACTTCGGTGTCAGGTCTCTCCTGCTGACAGTCCATCTCTGCCATCCTTTGCTGGGCATTCCTGCCCAATCCTGAAATAATTTCTCTGCGCTTAGTAGGGCACAGTATTTCAGATTTGAGCATATTACTCTTAAATATAATGTTGTCATCAGTAGGTTATGTTCACTTAACCTTTTATGGTACACTCCAGGAATGTACTTGCCTCTTTTGCTCTGCAGTATGAAAACGCTGCCACTGTGCTAAGGGCGTCATTCTTCCACGTTCAGCCCACCAGCCCATAAAGGCCGTTTGCAAGGCACGTTATGTTGTTTAATGTTTGCAGCCCTCTGATCATGTTGTTGCAGCGCTTTCTGCCTTGTGCTTCTGACATAAACTGTTTGCATGCAAGAGTCAGTAGGAGATTTTGTCCTTAGTTAGCATATTCTGTATTGACCAAGGCTTGTCTCACAAATGAAGTATTTTGAATTTTTTTTTTCCTCCCCTAAAACAAAGCCCTGGCTCCTGCCAGGCGGAGGATACCAGGCTAAGTGGCCTGCCTTGAGGTTTATTAAACTCTGACTCCCTGCTTGTACCCCCTGATTTGGCATCATTCTGGGTTGCCTTTATTGTGCTCGAGAAACTAATTGCACTTCAGAGCATTTCTGTTTAAAAATGTTTAAACATTCATTCCAACAATGAATCATTAAACCAAAAGCATTTCTATTTTTACTGTAAATCCTGACCATAAACAAAGCCATGCATGGAATCAATGATACAGTGTCATGTGTATCGTAGCCCATTCTGTATCCACAGAATCGACTCTGAAGGCTGTAGGATTTGGGGATTTGTGTATTTTAATCAGAGTTTGGCAAAGGACAGTTGACAGTACAGAAAAGGAGGTGGGTCAGATTAGCAAGAGAATGGCACTCCTGTGTGCACACAGCTTTTAAGGAAATAAGATTTAAATACTAAAGAAACATTTACCATTCTGGATTTGTCATTGGCTGTCTCTTCTTGGTGAGTTTTTCCAGACTGAGAAAGGACTTAAACGTCTCTTGGTTAAAAATGACATAGCAGGTACAGCTGACTTATCCAATTCCTTCCCTTACTGTCAGTTGATCACATTACACCTCCTGCTTTGTGTTCCCTCCCCGAACAGACCCCTCTCTATAGGGCTTAAAAAATAAATACTTGTGTACCTCCCTGGTGAAAATGTTATCCTGCT
>NW_009614464.1:16527-23063 GCF_000690535.1 Cariama cristata | reverse complement strand
TGCTGAAAGGCATGAGGGAGGAAGGGAATTACTTTACCTTCCCAGAGACACAAAACTGGGAGATGTGAAGGAAATTACATAGTTCAGTAGAGGGCAGAGGTGATGTGAGGAGGGGGATCATGAGAGGTCAGTGTCCCTCGTGGATCTGGAAAAGGAAGTTAGAGTGGAAACATTCAGAGTAGCTGTAACAGGAGTCGAGAGGCAACCTGCTGCTTTGATGGATGCTGGGAGTATTACCCTCCAGATGGATGCCGCTATTTAAAATTTGTCCTATGACTTTCTCGCTAGTATGTGATCTCAGCACTCATTCACCTGCTTGGAGCATTTTGCAATGCTAGGGTTGCTAGCGTTTGATACTATTTTCTTCTTCCTGCCTGTTTCTGAGAATGTGACACCTTTTCCCTTTTGATGTCCCCACTGGAGTTTGGTAGCAATTCCTGTTACGCTGCAAAAGTTTTGTGGGTTGTACTTTTGACTTCATATGAGGCTAATTGTATTGATAGAAACACAAGACTCCTACACAAGTGTCCAGTGATGGAGTGCTGTACCAGACAGCACATGGTTTTCCAAGTCTAAGAGAAAGCACTGATGAGCCTTTTCCTGTTAAGGTCATATCAGGAAACATTGACTGAAGAAGGATATAGGTAATGTTTGATAATGTGTGAAATAAAAAATTAGTATTTAAATAGAAAGCATCTAGGTAAACTAGAGCAGAACACACAACTACATGTTGCTGCAATCAGCAGTCTTGCAGGATTTCAGGGAAGATTAGATATTTCATAGTTGATGAGAAAATCTGTAGTTTCTATATAGGTATGTAAAATTATGTATGTATTGTAAAATTACAATATCTGTGGATTCTATGATTTATATTATAATTTGCTTTAAATCTGTGTGCTTCTGGACATTTGGGATTGGGAAGAACTTTCTATAATGAACAGAAACACTGTAATGAACACTTAGACTGCTCTTTAGTGCTTCCTTTGAAACAGTGAGTACAGTTGATGATGACAGGATTCTTTATCTGGAGTCTTGTTTGGTCCACTAGTTCCTATAGAGCTTTTTGAATTCTCATACGTAATGTGAAATCCATGATATAACCTCTGTAGCATCGTGTAGCGTTGTTCAAATCTCTCCCCATCACCAAGCATGAGAAGACTTTTTAATCTGGTCAATTTTTAGAGTTCTTATTGCTGGAAATTGTTTTCTATGGAAGTACAATTTTTTTTCCACGCTCATAGTCTATGGGAGAGTAAAGGCGAGGAAGCTTATTCTAGCTCTGACAAATACAGTAGTGCTGTGGACCACAGGACAGTGGGGTTGAGGCTTTCTTCAGACCACTTCTACTTGGGGAAAGAGGAGAGCATCTCTGTAGGATGATTTAACTGTATAGTGGGGGAAGAGTTAGGAGGCAGAAGGCATGTGAGAGAACTGATGGGAATAGATTAAGCGGAAGAATGAGAGTGTGAGAGCTTGAAGGGGAATGAGGAATGTGTTAAATCTGTGCTTTCACCAAATTAAAGAAAAGATGAAGCCAAGCAAGAAGGGAAGAATGCAATTCCGAGCAAGTGAATGTAAATGAGAGAAAGGATTGAAGACAAGAGTTGAAGGACGATACAAAACACAGGCTCAAGAAAGAAGAGATCACATGGAAAGGAAGGGAAATAAACCTAACCTTGACATTAGTGAAATATTAACCAGACAGACAAGGAAGAAAAGTGTTCACTCGAGGAAGGGGAAAGGGCAAAGGATTCATCTCACCTGACCGCAGATATCTACAATGCAGTCGTTTAAATACGAGCTGCCTGTCTGGAGTTGTTTGTAGTCAGTGAAGAGAAACAGGCTCTTTTAGGGTGCAGTTCAGTTGGTGTAGCTCAGGTGGGCACCTCAGGAGGAGGGTGCATTTTGCCCTGGAAGTGCTTTTCACAGACTGAGAAGTAGATCTAAACCTGTTGTGGTAGTGTTTATAGCGGAAGGTGTCTGCATGTGAAGACAGCTAAGATATATATCCCCCTAATAGGGGAGAAAAAACAAATATTGTGGAACAAACTCCTTTTGTATGGCTTTACAGAAATGAGCATGAGGCAGCCCTGTAGGTCAGCACATAGGAATTCGTTCCTGTGTTGTATGACATAAAAGCACATCTGACTCAGCATCCATCTGGCCCACTATCCTCTGTGCTAAGAGCTTGTGGAAGGAGTATAGCAAACATGCTGTTCAAGCTTTGAAAGCCATTGGGCTCCCAGAGCTGGAGCTGCATCCCAAAACTATCATCTTTAATAGTCACCAGTGTACTATCTTCCATGACTTTTTCTGACCCCTTTGGGAATCAGTTTATACTTCCACCATATAAGGCGTGCCCCGGCTTAACTACATGTTGTGTGTTAAAAAAAAATAATTTAAAAAGCCGTCCTTTGCATTGCTTTAAATGCACTTCTCTTTGGCGTAAAGTTTCTAAACTAAAATATTTTCAACTATCTTCAATGCCACCCCTTCACATGATTGTCTTGTATTTTTTATCCCCACTGGAGTTATCTACAGCTGATATATTCATATGTCCATTTGCTTGGCGTACAAATTTGAGAGATCCCTTTCCTTCACCATGCTAGTATTTTACCGGTTGAATTCTATCTAAATCCCTTGAATTTGCTCTATTCCTATGGTGGTTTAGTTTCATACCTAATTTTTCTAATCATAAAAGTGTCTGTGCTGCCAAAACTAGCCTTCGTTTGAATGTTTAGAAATCTGTAGCGCTGCATGTTTTATCCATGTGTCAACTTGGAAAGCTGCCAGGCTCATCATCCGTGAACGGGGCTTCTGAGTATTTCATATACTTAGGGCTGTATTCTGCTTTCGGTGACGCCAGTGGATATTTTCCTGTTGAGTTCAGTGGCAGCGAGTTAGAAGGAACCAAAACACTTGCAGATGCCGGAACTGTGCTTTTAAATCAGTGACTTAAAGTCATCAGAAGATGATGTCAATCAGTGTTGGCATTTCCTGTTTGTTTTTCCTTTCAGGAGAAGAAGATTTTTCAGATTCCCTGGATGCATGCCGCAAGACATGGATGGGATGTTGAAAAAGATGCTCCCTTATTTAGAAACTGGGCCATTCACACAGGTATTGGAACTCTCTTTCTTCAGGACAGATTTTCACATCGTTTTCCCTTTTAAAGTTACATTTTCCTTCTTTCTTGTCTTTGCTTTTACTAACACAGAGAGTGAATTTAAGTTTCTAGATTTGAGGGAGGCTAAGTGCTTTTTTTTCAAGGCCTGAGAAACTCTCCAGCTTTATTGAAGCGCCATAACTCATTTGCATTGAGGAACACAATAAAACTTAATTGTTTTAAACTTTAACAAGATTGGGTTCAAAATTGTCGGGAGTAGAGCACACTCAGCACTTTGTAGACTTGGGCCCTTAGGCTTTTTATGCCTTTCTGTGGATTTGAGCCAGACATAATAAAGGTAAATGCTGTGCAAGCTTTTCCACATTGTTGTGGAGTCACATCTGATCTGCAGTGCCGTGGGTCTTCCTTGAGCAGAAACTGTTCATCATGAATTCTAGAAATGTGCATGGGAGTGAGATCACAACACTGTCTTCCAACCTCAGCTATTGTTTGAATGCTTGTCATGGGAACCGAAGGCTGATACCTTGAAGTTAACCTACACTGTTATTAATTCACCATAGGTTTTCAGTTGCACATTGTGTGTGCCTAACTTTCTTCTCTTGCTTAGGGAAGTACCAATCAGGAGTAGATAAACCCGATCCAAAGACATGGAAGGCAAACTTCCGTTGTGCTATGAACTCCCTGCCTGACATAGAAGAAGTGAAGGACAAAAGTATAAAGAAAGGAAACAATGCCTTCAGGGTGTACCGGATGCTGCCGTTATCTGAAAGACCTTCTAAAAAAGGTAGAGGGGAGAGCTTGACAACATGAAAATGGTGTTGAGGGCATTGTCACTTTTTCGGGGCCTGCAAAATATGCCGGTTCTACTTGTGCTGTGAAGCTGGATGTTTTTATCCAGATGTTCCCCAGAACTTAGGAACAGCTGTATGAAAAATGAGCTACATTCAGGTAAGAGGACAAGCCGCTTGGAGAGAAGATCAACGAGATGTGATACCTGCAAGCTGGTGATGTGCGTAAATTGTGTTAGTTCTGTTAAAACCAGTGGAGTTGTGTTCAGATGCTAGTCCCAGGTCTCCTTCAGTCAAAGAAGATGATTAGGGGGATATAAGAGATCGGTGCATTCAACTCAGTAGGGCTCATTCAGAATACGGTAGCAGAGATTTTGGTATCTTTTTTCAAGCAAGGGTAGAAATAAACTGGTGTTCCATTGAGCTGAGTGGGAGCAGTACAGTCAGTGCTTAGAATATTAAACCGTGAAATATAGCTGCACTAGGCCATGAAAAACCAGCGCCCGCAGCATAATGGTGAAATGCAAAACTATGTTTGAATACCCAGATTTAGGGATTAGGTTTCCCACCTGCCAGGAGAGGACCTAACCACGAGGTCAATCTCAAGAGTATTTGGTTTCCTATGGGGTAGACACGTTGGCTTCTTTATGGCTCATTGCGTTCCTTACGGCTTTGTTACTGGCTTATGGAGTAGAACGATGGCTTCCTTAGTCCTCTGATATCCTCTGGTGTCTAGGATTTTTGGATGAAAAGATAACCTGCAGACCAAACGCGTGGTATTCCTCTAAAATCCAATTCAGTTCACTTGTTAGCTCAGTTTGCTGTTTTCTTAAATTGGGAAATGAAAGGCACATCTTCAGTTTAAGGTCATTGTGACTGGAAACTATGAACTCTGGCATTTTGGGGGCAGAATCATACTATGAAAGGGAGATCAATCTGCAAAAGGTAGGATATTTGCTTTGAAACTGTTTCCAGTCTCTTGTCAGTGGTGTCTTTTATATGTTCAGGCTTATTTCCCTGAACCATAAGCTGTCCCATTTGTGGTAGATTCCTCTCATAGCTGTAAGAACTAGAAAAGTTCATCATGAAAGCTGAGATTCTGGAGATGGGGGCTGTAGCAGGAGAGGATTCTCCAGCAAGTCCAGTTACTATAAAACTCTGACATATTTTGGGCCCTTTGTATATTCTCTTATGCCCTTTCTACATGGCATGTGGCTAAATTTATGTGTGAGTGAGAGCAAAAGAATTTGGCTGCAAACATTTTTAATTCTCGGTGCTATCTTGTAGTAGAGATGGGAGAAATTCCTGGGACTTGTCTGTGCAAACAGTGGGGTAGAGCTGAGCTTGCACCAGCAAGTCTGCGCTTCCACATCAGGGTCTCATCAGGTCAGAGCAGGGGCAGCAACACTGGGGTCTGCCAAGGCACACGATGTTTTGTGAGGGTCATATGCTGTGTGGTTTTCTGGATTCTAAAGTCCAGCATGATTGCATGAACAACTTCTGCATGAATTATTATATGTATTTCCCCGTCTCTCAGGTTGCAAGTATTTACAAAAATATTTGTTGAAGTTAATTGTGATCTCTTTTCACACTAAATCAACGAACAATCTCCCTTTCCCTATAACTACGGTGAGAGTGTCACAAATGCGATGATATATATATATATATTGATTTTTTTTCACTTTAAGAGTATTCTTCTCTGCCTTCTTTCTTTTTTTTTAAACAGACCTTGTTGCTTAGTTTGTCATTCTTCCATTTTTTTCACCTTGATTTTTTGACTGCAGTTGCTTTCCTTAGTCCCATCGTGATTCTTTTTTATAGCCCTTTAAAAATAAAACACAAAGCCAGAGTGTTCAAGGTGAATATTTGACTGCCCAGGCCTTAAGAGGGGTTTAAAATTAAGCAAAATGTGTTCTCCCTTTCCTAGGAGGTGCTGCCATTGTGAGGCACGTTTTCGGGCTGTTTGTTGGTGAATATAGAAATTGTGAAGGATAACTCATGGCACACAGGACTTTAAGAAATCTTCTTTCTGTTGTTGCAGGAAAAAAACCGAAGTCCGAGAAGGATGACAAATTCAAACAAATTAAGGTAAGAAGCAGCTGTTTAATAGTGCAAGAGCTTGTGAAAACAATCTGTTGCAAATTTTTTTAATAGCCCCAATAGTATAGTGTGGTGGATATTTGCAAATCTCTCATGCTTGTGGTTTGGTTAAGTAGCTACAGTTACATGGGATGTTTGGTGGTGTTTTTTTGTTTGGTTTTTTTTTTTTAAATTTGAAGGCTGTTAGAGCCGTGACTGACGTCATCGGTTGACACAGCCCTTGTGTTACAATGCCTGGAGGTTGGAAAACTGGCAGCCTAGGCAATACATTTGCCATTTGTTTGTCTGTGTAAGGTAATTATGGAAGGAATGCTTTTGAACCATAGAGCTGCCTTTTGGAGCATTTAATTTCTGTGCATAAGGCATTGGAAATTCATTTTCGTTTAGACGAGGGGGAGAAGTTCTGTCAGAACTGCACCTTCTGCTCGTGTTTGTCAGTTAGAAGACCTCAGTTGTAAAGCTCCTCAGTCACTGCCTGAGATTCCTGCTTGTTCAGTGTGGACCCAGTCTGACGTTAGCTTTCC
>NW_009614464.1:10587-16496 GCF_000690535.1 Cariama cristata | reverse complement strand
TACTAAACATGGTGTTTCCTAGCTTTCGCACTTCTGCTGAGCGCCGCTACAAGGTGATCAGTATTACACACCGGCAGGATTTGGTCCACTGTCAATTTTTTCAAACAGCAAATTGCAAAGGTTTCAGACTTTCAGCCTTCAGTAAAGTTGGTGTTCGTGGGTTGAAGGTAGCAGCCGTGTCTGCAGCAGAAAGGCAGGTCGATCCCCTGCTGCTGGCTTGTGAAGGGCTGTGCCACCCACCCAGCCGATGGCCAGGAGATGCTCTGGGCCAAGAGACCCCAGAGGCCTGGGAAAAATCCTCCATTGAAATCGAGTTTGGAAGGCAGACAGTGTCCTGGCGGTTGTGACTTGTGGAGTTACATGTCAGAATACTGTGATTTTTAAATTGTCTTAAAGGAAGCACTTTTTAACCATCCTATCTGGATCACACAGGCACATGTGCTTGTTACAACGTGACTCTGATGGTAACCTGTGTTCCGAGGGAGCCAGTAAACTCCTTTGGTCAGAGCAGAGCAGCGTGTGATGCCTGCCAAAGCTGGCAGCAGCACTTTGCCATTCCCCTCCTTCATAGTCTTTCTTTTAGTGAAAATATTAAATGCCTGAAAAGCTGTAGAGGCACTTGAACAGTCTCATCCTCTCCATTAAGGTTAATCTCACAAATAGTCATTGCTGAGGGAGTCCCAGTGATGCCTTGCAGAGTAATACATGTGGTGTTATGCCTGGGAGTAGGTGCCGGCGGGGCAATACTCGTAGCTTTCGGGAGCGCATTCCTCCAGCTCAGTTGCCCTGAGCCTCACAGAAGCATTAGGCCAGGCGATGCAGGAGCAGTGAGCTGAGCTGGCCGTGCCTCCAGCACATAACAGGTACCAGGGATACCTACTACAGGCATACGGCTCATCAGCCAACTTAGCTCTTGTAGGCTTTGAGTTGGGACCAGGTAGTATTCCTGTCTGTTCCCTCTTATTCTGACAAATGCGTACACAAGCTGGCCTCCAGATATGCCTGGATTTTAAAACAGATGTTCCTTCCATGCTCAGCTACTGTTAGGCTGACTGTTGAATGTTGAAGGCTATCATAGCGGAGAAGGGTGGTGGGTGAATTAATGCAAATGCACATTTCTGAGCATTGAAAGCTGCTTATAATTGCTTTGCTCGGTGATGTGAATTCCTGAGATCCACGTTGCATGTTTTGTATTGAAAGCCTTGCAGTTACCCTGAAAACCTCTTTAGTGGAGGTGAGTGGGAGGCTGCTCCACAATCTGCCTGGTGGCTGCAATGGGGTAATAGCAGCAGAGGGAGAAGCTGAGGATCTGAGTGCAGATCCACAAAGGGACTTCAGCGTAGCAAGAGTCTCGCATTGAGCTTCCCCCTGTTGCCACTGCCGGACCCTGTGGGCACCCACAGCAATTGCTGGTGGGGTTGAAGAGCCCTCCCAGAACGTGCTGAGCTTGAGCAGGGTGCTCAAGGCACTGACTGTTTGCCTCTGTGGCTGTGAGACTTGGGCCTTACCAAATCCCTGCTAGCCCAGATAGAAATAGGCTCTTTCCTTTGAAACAAAGGACTGAACTGCCTGCCTGGGGCTTAATTTCTACCTTATCCTAGATGTATCCTTTTGACTATGCATGCAGCTCCCCGTTGAGACATTTTTTAAATCTTAAGTGACGCCTTTCTCCATGCATTTAGCTTAAGCTAGGCATCTGGACGCTGAGGATTGAGGTGATTTAACACCAGATGTGCCCGTGTCCAAGTCCCTTTGTGGATCTGACACCATCACCTGAGTTCCAAGATGCATATTTGTTTCTACAGCTCAAAAGGGGCTACTAAATAAACTTCTCTGTAACCAAGCCTCAGTAAAGCTGAGCAGGGTGCTGCATGCACAGCGTTCCCATGGGGGCTGCTGTGGTTGCTGGGGCACTGCACAACAGCAGAGACTCAGGGCTCCAGTGTGCAGCCCTAACCCATCTCTGCAATCGTGATCCTCAATGAATGGCTGATTTTATCTTTTCGGGCTCTCCAAGTCTTTGACCTGTGGGTCGACACAACCGGTGCAGCTCAGCAAAGACGTAGTTGCCATTAACACTAACTGGGCACCCTTCTGATGTGCAGAGGGGCCTTGGGACAGGGTGTGTGTTTGCCTTGCTTAATGACTGGGAAGATGCAGGCTTGTGTCGAAGTGACAGCTCTTTTTCAGTAGATCACAGTCACAGCATGTGGCACCAAGGAACGACCTGTCACACTGTCCGCAGTTTTTGTCCCCGTGATAACAGTTCATACGGTTAGTACTGTGAAGGGCTGGCACCACAAATCTTGAGGCTCACCTTTGCCCTGCCCTTGCTGAAATGCTTTAGAGCAGTGAAAATGAGCATGACGTGGCATCAGATCCAACTGGCAGCACTGCACCTCTCTGCAGATGTCTCTGGGTTAGCAGTGAGGTAGAACTTCCCTTGCAGGCCTGGCACAGCCAGCCCAGAGTAAGAGCAGGAGACTTTTTAGACTTCATAACCCATAACCCCATAAGGGAGCCAATACCAGGGAGGAGGTTGGACCTGTAGATAATCCTTTAAATGTGTTTCTGGCTTTTTAAAGAAATGCTGAGTTTATGGAATAAAACTTTTTGGTGTCTGTTCTGAAGGGAGTTTTTTTAGATTCCCACTCGAGTGTATGAGACCTACAGAGATGCATCTTGTGGAAAGCACAGTCTATGTAGAACAAACAGGTGGTGTTTTCCTAACGCTGTTGCCCTATGATAATGTTTATGATGTGATCTAAAAGGCTGTATTCAGTGTAAACACTTTGGTTTGCTTTCAGGCTTGCTGCAGAGAAAAATTAAGGCTAGAATTTAGTAATTGCTGTACTGAAGCTAAGGCATCCTTTCAGAGAGTGCTAAGAGATACAGCAAGTTTGGAAGGCAATGAGGATGAATATTAAATAGAGTACTGTTTTAAAGTGATGTTTCTTCCTTGTTTGTTCCAAATGTTAATCTCTTATAGTAAATAGCACACTAATTTCTTGCTTTCTGAAGGCTCACTCTAAATCTGAAAATTAAAAATAGCTTTCGTTTCAAAGCAGGAGATTTGGAAATGGAGTAGACTCTGTCGTCTTCTCAGAGAACCAAAATACTTGTTCTAAGACTGTGCTAGCAGTGAGCAGGGGGTATAGGGCACGCAGGAGCGATATGATTTATTACCATCTCAGAACAAAGAGATGAACTGAGTCCAGGCTCCTAAAATAAATCAAACCTGACCCAACTGTACTGTTTTCATTCTAGCAAGAGCCAGTTGAATCATCTTTTGGGATTAATGGGCTAAATGATGTCACTTCTGACTATTTCCTGTCCTCCAGTATAAAAAATGAAGTTGACAGTACAGTGAACTTTGTAGGTAAGTACTCCTATGCTCTTCTTATATGCTAAGCATACAAGTGACTTCAAAAACCCTTTTGACTCTGCCAAACTCAGCTTTCCATCAGCATTTTGCACTTTTGGGAATGGCATGGTTGCAGTCAGGTCGACCCATTTTTCACTAGCCCAAGCCACATGAGGTCCTGGTTGCAGGTCAGCCCCATCACCTTGCAGAGGCAGCGAGCAGCGCTGTGGCAGCGTGGTGGTTCCTCTGAGAGTAAAGCACTTACAGACATACTCAGGTGGCTTTTCCTGACATAAACTTACTCCACAGCGTAGTCCTCAGCTATGAGGAGACTGTAGCCAATGTCCCGTGGGAGTTAAACTACAGTCGGATGGCGGTTTCCCATTGCTCAAAGCATAAGTTTATACAGTTTTATTTGGGAATTTAAACCTGCAGATGAAATGGAGGAACTTGGTTCTTTTTACTGGCACCTCAGTAGCGGGGTTAGTTCTTAATGTCACTAAGCTAACAACAAGGATCAGCAGAGACTACATTTAGAAACTGGTACATTAGGAATTAGCTGTCATCTCAGCATGTGAATAATTAGTTCTCGATAGAATAATTGGGCTGGTTTTTGACAGCTCTTTTTTGGCTGAGGTTGTCACTGCAGTGAGGGCTCCTAGAAATGTGACCCATATACCATTTTGTCTAGAATTCCACTTTTATATATGATGAAAAAGTGTTTGAAAGATACGTTAGACATCTGCTTGAAGAGATGGCAGAAATTATGTGCAGTGACTATTTTTGATCCCCTTTCTTAGGTCTCAGGGCTTTGCATAGTCATTCCCCTCAAGTACTTCTGTGGCTGAGGAGTTTGTGAGTAGTTTTCCTCTCTTTATGGTAGCTCATTTAATCAGCTGTTGCTTTTTGAGAGTGTTAGAACATGATTGTTGCTCCCACTGTTACAGAGGATTTTATAACTTGAAGGAATAGCTGTAGTATAGTATACATAGTAGCGCTGTTAGTGCTTCCTATTTACTGGCTGACTCATAAACAAATCTGAAACACCTCAAGGCCAATATGCAGTCCCAGGGAAGAAGGTTCATACACTTTTGATTTTACAGTCTTAAAGTCAAACAGATCAATTAACCGCAGATTTTGGAACGTACCTGGTGTTCCCCAAAATCCACTAACATCAGAGAGAGTCATTTTGCTGGAAACATCTCAGTTTTCTACAGTACAGCGTATCCTGAACTCCTGTTTGATTTTTATGATGAGATGAATGCATGTTGCACCTCAGAAGATCTCAGTAATTTACAGGACAGGACCCATAGTGGCAACATCAACATCTAACAATGATCAAAGGTCTATCATGGAAACCAAGCTAGAGGCTTAGAGGAACAGAACTGAATTTGCACCTTAAGGGCTTTCATTTTTCTCTGGACTCAGAGAATCCGTTTTCAGGGGTAGGACAGGAAGGCTTGGGTGGGTAACTGTCATCCACTGTTGTTTGATTAATGGCTTGTGAAGTGTGCTGCTTATCCAGACTGGGGAGAGAAGTCCTTATTTAGGACTGCAAGCAGGATTTTAATTGTAAATGGGGGAAAAGGGTAAAATAGGTCTGCTCTGCAGAAAGGAGGGAAGTCAGCTGGAGGGAAGGAAAGACAAACAGCACCTGCAGTGTTTCTGACAAACATGCAGGTCACGGGAAAGTTGTGGATTATTGCCCAAGTGGGCAGTAATTTTTGCTGTGCACGTTCTCTTTTAGGGTGGGTAAGAATTTGTCAGGTATTGAGGAGAAAGATAAAACAGTGCAGATGGCCTGCTCGTACCCGGACAGGGTTGCACAATATTGGTTTCTCCCAGATAAAAATTAACTCTGTGTGTGTGTGTTTTACCCCCCGCACCCTACTCAATAAAAAGCTGGTTGTTTCAGAACCAGGAAAGGTGAAATAGAGTGGAAATTAAGTATCCAGAGCAAAATCATAGTAACTGTAGTGATTCAACTTTAAAAAAAAAAGGACTATCCAGTATGTATATAGTTTTCTTTATGCTGGAATTGTCTCATAAAATACAAATCTAGGTTTGAGGGATTTTCCAGTGGTTACCTGGCACTTCACAAAGCAAAATAATATGCAGCTTTTCCCTAGGAGAAAAACCTGTCACTTCTCTTTTTCAGAAAGCTGTGTTCTAGCCTTGTCTAAAGATAGAAGGCAGGAATGGATTGTGTGTATATACATGTGCATTCATGTATATTTACCTTAGGTCATTCAGGAATAGATGCTATCTTTTGCCTTTAAAGAAAAATTATAATTAGAGTACTTAGGTCACTTAACAGAAGAATTTCAAGATCTACTGTGTTTCACTGCGTACATGTTTTTCACATCGTGGGTCTAGAAGAAAATGTACGGTCCAAATTTCTAACAGCACAGCACTGTGTTTGTACAGAATATGTCTGTATGAAGATTGTTCCTTTTGAAGCTTTGTGTTCCAGTGAAAGAATATCTATAGTCCTTCTCTTTCTCTCGGACAACGGTGGATTCAGGTTAACCGTCCTCTGAGACGG
>NW_009614464.1:0-10556 GCF_000690535.1 Cariama cristata | reverse complement strand
GCTCTTCCAATCTAGCTAGTGGCTTTCAACTCCCTGCTGGATTAATGCAGTTGTCATCTGTTCATACTGCTGGGATCAATAGGGGAGTTATACAAGACAGAGGGAATTGTCTTAAGCAACTCCAGAGAAGTGAGATTTTGGCTTTCACCGTGCTTTTTGCTTTGCTTGGTAACTTCTTGGTACCTCGTTTTTTTTCCGCTCTATCAAAAGACTGTTGTAGCACAATTAATGTCTGCAAAGCATTTCAGGACACTTGCAAAGCATCCATGGTGCATTCACTTTGCAGAAATAAATAATGTTTTTCACAGATTCATGTCATGTATAAATCAGAGTCCCACCATGTTTTACATGACCATTGGCCAGTTTTTTGCATGCCAGTTCTGGTCTTCTGGTGCATAATTTACATGAGAGCATCCAGAGGCCATGGGATGTTGACAGCTTACTGGGTGAGAATGCTTTCCCAGATTAGGAGAGATTGCTGTGGTCCGTATGTCCTGGTGAGACCATGTTTCTGGGTGGAGGAGGAGTGTGGCTGTGGCCTTCCCTGGAAAAGCCTCTGGATAGCTCAAAGGTCAAGGAGGGCTCAGGGATGTTATGTGTGAGAGCCAGGGAACAGTTAGGCATTTTCAGTCGTCACGAGTGGTGAAAAAATGTCTCTGAAGGTGATGAAAACTAAATAAATCACACAAGTTTCCTTTAGAAGTCCAACTGAAAGCAGGTGGTAGGCAGGGAAGAAAGTGCTGAGACAGTATTGAAGACTCACTCAGATACCAAGCAGGCTCCATGGACAGGCTTTTAGAGATCCAGCGGGGTCGAGGTGTTACGAGTAATCAATTTTTTATTTCTAACTCCAAGTTGTAGGACAACCGCACCTTGATGGCAGCAGCGAGGAGCAGGTGATAGTTGCCAATCCTCCTGATGTTTGCCAGGTAGTAGAGGTGACAACAGAAAGTGACGAACAGCCCCTCAGCATGAGCCAGCTGTACCCCCTACAGATCTCCCCTGTCTCATCCTATGCAGGTAAGCATCCTGGCATTTCTTTACACACTTTTTTGGAAATGTTTGGAAGACACTGAGGGAAAGGAAGGTCTTCCAGGGTAGCTGGCAAAGATCCGGAAATGTCTATTTGGCTACCTTCTGCATTTTTAATGAAAGTCAAAAACTCACAGTCCTCTACTCATTTCACTTTGGTGAAACAACTTGGCACATCTGAGGTTGGAAATGTAAGCTGCAGATTTTAACCTGTGACTAATGGAAAAAGAACCTTTTTAGATGTAACGCAGAGAGGTCTTTTCATCTTTTGTTAGAGGGGCATTTTCAGTGGTACAAATGACGTGCTGCAAATATAGTGTGTTCCGCTTGCCCCCTGACTTACTAAAGATTAAATGTCTTCTCTGCTGTATGTTTCCTCAGTGCCTAGCACAGTGGGCACAGAGTGCTGAGGGCTGCAGTAATGGTATATAATGCAGATGTGGAGCTGAGGGCCCTGGGGGAGTGGATCTGTCTTGTTACAAATAGTCTGCAGACTGGAACAGCCATGTGGAGACTGATAACAAGTGGTCCTGCAAGCAGCAGAGCTGTGGACGTCTGGCTTCCAACGTCTGCCTCCCATCTGGATTCCCCAAAGTCTAAAAGATAACAAGCTTTTCCCTGAGTCAGGCTGCTAATGGTTACTCTTTTTTGTCTGACCCTTATTTTCATAGAACTGGTAGCAAGTTAAAAGAGTCTTTGGCAGTCATTTATCCGTTATTCAAGTCTGGCAGTGTGTTCAGAAGTTGTTAGGGGAGAGCAGATGCAAAGCACATGTGTGCACGCTATATGGAGTCCCTGCAATCATATAAGCCTTATTTCCTTAGGAAGCAGGGCAAAGCCACATCTGAAAGTAGAAACAGTTTCAGATCCAACCTGTCCTTCCTTTTTTAACATGTTCCTAACTTGTAGGCCTCAGGAGGCTGAGTAGAAACACAAATGTCATTGTTTTAGGCAAACTTAAGTATTAATTATTCCTCATGCAATTTATTATTTTACACATGGTTTTGCCTCTGACTCATTAGGCTGAAATTACTTCCAGACACATTTTTATCAAATATGTATGTAGTAATTTTTATCTTTGGGTCCGGGTGAATAGCATGATGTTCTTTTGAATAGCCTCCAATGTTATTCTGACACATGTTGATAAATGGTTACACTTCCCAACGTGTTTAGTCTGTAATGGCCAAAGCATTTCGAAGGGCTTTGCAAAGTGTAAGGCAGGGGGATGAGGGTGCTTTAACTTACTAGCAGCTGTGAGAGGGGGCCTTTGAAACATTTGTCCTCTTTCCAAATGCTTCTTGCAAAACTTTTCCCGTCTATGTGAACATGACAGTGATGCTTTCTTTTAACCTCAGCCACAGGATCTTAAGTTCTTGGAATTCGAACAAAAGTTGCTGTCTTGATCTGGAAGTCATGGTGGTTGCTTGGGCTGGGACGATAGAGAGGGGTGGTCTGGTGACAGGAGAACCACCCTGATGTGAGCAAGTCATGAGCTACCTTCCCTAAAGTCAATGCAGCAAGCCTGCATTGGAAAGGAAAATGAGGCATGGCTGAAGTACTTCTGCTATCCCCTTAAATTGTCTTAGTATCCTTCCTGGTGGCCTTCAGCTGTCCTAACTTATACCAAGACTTGCTAGCCCATAACTCAGATAACACAGAGCTGATCTTATGCCACTGACATGCTTTTGAATGCATCTCAAGGCAGCTGTTGATGAGCCTAGTTACTCTAGCTAGAGGCCAGTAAGAAGTGGAGTACTGCAAGGGTCTGTCCTGGGACAAGTCCTATTTAATATATCAACGAGCGGAAGTGTTGGAGTACACACTTGCAAGGTTTACAGGTGACACTAAATAGGAGACACCAGTTGATATGTTTGAGGGCAGGGTCACTATCCAGGGAGACCTGAAGGAATGGGCCAGCAGAAGCCTTACGGAATTCAGCAAGGACAGATGCCAAGTCCTGTGCCTGGGAAGGAAGAGCCTGTTGCAGTGATAGAGGCTGAGGCTGATGGGATGGGGAGCAGCTCTGCAGCAAGGCAGGTGAGCAGTGAGCTGAACAGCAGAGCACCCTGGCCACAGAGAAGGCCACCAGCTTTCAGGAGCATGGCCAGTAGATCTAGGGAAGTGATTATCCCCCTCTACCCAGCACTAGTTACACTGCTTCTGGAGTATGGGGTCCAGTCTTGAGCGCCCCTAGTCCCGGAAAGATACAAACAATCGGGAGCAAGTGCAGGGAATGGCTTCTATGATGATTGGTCTCAGGTTGCGTCAGGGGAGGTTCAGGTTGGATATTGGGAAGAATTTCTTCACTGTAAGAGTCGTTAAGCGTTGGAACAGGCTCCCCAGGGAGGTGATGGACTCACCATCCCTGGAGGTGTTCAAAAACGTTTAGATGTGGCGCTTTGAGACATGGTTTAGTGGGCATGGTGGCATTGGGTAGAAGGTTGGACTTGATGATCCTTGAGGCCTCTTCCAACCATAATGATTCTGTGATCAAGGGCTGGAGCACTCCTCTGTGAGAGAGATACTGAGGGACTGGGGCTTGTTCAGCCTGGAGAAGAGGTGGCTTTGAGGACCTCATAGCAGCCTGCCCCTACCTGCAGGGATGTTACTGAGAAGGCAGAGCCAGGCTCTTCACAACGATGCGTGGTGGGAGGATGAGAAACAGCAGGCATAAATTGAAACAAGAGAACTTGGTCCAGCTGGATGGAAGGAAGCATGTTACCTTTTTCAGCACACAAGGACAGTCAGGCAGTGGAGCAGGATGCCCAGAAAGGTTATGTTCCCTCCATCTTCGGAGATTTTCAAGACCTGACTGGATAAGACCCCGATCTGATCCAGTCCTGTAGCTGGCCCTGCTTTGAGCAAGAGGTTGGGCTATAGACCTCCCGAGGTCCCTCCAGCCCAAATTGTTCTGTGAACCTGTTTTTTTTAAAGCGTGCATTTGCTCTTGAGGCAGGAGTGAGGACAGGGATCTGTGGTTTGTTAGAACCCTGGAACTTGTAGGACACTCTCGTGACTATTTCTGGCTTTGTCTTGTTCCAGACAAACCTGTATAGGAGAAACCATGGGAGCCCTGACCCTGTGCTCATGAGTTTGCTGGTAGAGCTGCCTGCTCTGTCAGGTGCCACTGCTGAATGGCAGGAAAGAGTATGACCATAACAGCTGTGCAGGAACACTTAGTTTAGCTCTTCTGAAACAACAACAACAACAACAAAAAGTAGCCTGAGGTATCAGCTGTCCTACATAAATCTGTTTTATTTCAAACACACCTCTAGTTCCTTTCTGAGGTTACTCAGGGAGATGATGTGAGTGGCCCTTGTGTGAGTTTTCTCATATTTCCACTGACGTCTATGAAATCCATTTTTTTTAGTACCAAAGCTGTTGTCAACTACCTCTTGCGTTTGACACAGATTCAAATAACCTTCGAGATTAAGTAACCACTCTAACTTTCCATGCCCGAGTGGCTAGCTTTGCTGGCTTTGCTAACTGTAGTGCTATCTCTTGCTCAGCATTTTGTTATGTATAAATGCCAAGGATGGATTCCTTTTCAGCTGCATCACTCTTTTTCTGTTGCCACATGTTTCTTCATGTCAAGGAATATCTATTTCTTGTCTCTATTTGAATTCCTCCTATTGATTCTATCTCCAGGGCCATTTCTCCTTCACACAGATTAATTTCTGCCTCTCCTCCCCCTAGTATGGCTTAATTAGCCAGCTTAATCACGTTGGCACATCTCTCTTTACCCGAGCCAGTGAATGAGAAGCCCTGCAGAGTATTAACTTCATGGGGCTTTGCAGTTAGATTTAATGTTTCGGACTGCTCCTCTGCTTACTGCATGCTGCGGCAGAGACTCTGGCATAGGGGAGGTGCTGGCTTTGGAAGTAGTAGTCTGGAGGAGTTGAGCTGCTTGCTTCCTTGCTTCAGGAGCACTTTGGGTGCAGTTTAGATCCTGAGGTCTGAAAGAGCAATTCAGACTGTTGGTTTACAGCCCTCTGCCTAAACCTAATGCTTAGCTGAACCTCGAGAGAAGGGCAAGGCGCTGCTGGTCTCTCTGAAGATGTGCAGGGACACGATCCACGAGGGACAGTCTGTGCACCCTTAGCACTCATGTTATGACCAGTGCAGAGCATGAGGTTGCTCTCTGGGAAGGCAGGATCGTGGTTTATGGTTGCAGAGGTGCAGAGGCTGTGCAGAGCAGTCTGCGTTGGTTAAAATGCATAACACAGAGCAGAGAGTGAAGATTGGGACTTGAAAGCTCTCGCCTGCTACAGTAAGTCATCACATTGTCATCACATTGTTACTTCAGCCTTGTAATTTCTGTGTTCCCCTTGGCTTAGCGTGTGTATAAGCCCTATCTGCTCAGCCCTGGTAGGAGGGGTTGGAGAAAGACCTCTTCCAAAGGCTGTTGGTAGCCTGATAGGTGCCTAGGGTTATCCTCCCAGGAGCCAGGACGCAGTGGTTCAAAACCCCATCAGCTGAAGGGGACCTGCAATCCAGGCCTCTGCTTTTCTGGGTGAGGGTCTGGGCACCGGGTAGCTGTGCTGAAGGCAGCAGCCACTGCTGCAGACCGATCTTGAAAAGAGGTATTTGTGCCCTATCTCAGATATGACTGGTGCACAACACACTCAGCCTGGCCGTGGACCAGAAGCCTGACCCTCAGACTCTGGGAGACCTGTGTTCAGATACACGTGGGCTTGAAAATACAGTCAAAATGCCTGGATTTCAGGCTCTTCTGCAAGGGAGGGATGCAGCTGCAGGACAATGGCCATCCTGCTGGAGCTGTGCTCCTGTGTTTGCGCTTTAGTTGAAGTGATGAGGGGGAGGGGGAGGTGATGGGGCTGGAGATAACAGCATTTCTACTTGCTCCAGTGGTGGGTGAAGGGTTGAGAAATAGGCTGGGGAGGGGGGGCTGGGCACGGGTGGCAAAAGGGAAAGGAGAGCAAAGTATAACAACAGTAATAAAGCGCCAGAAGTGACAACAAGCGCTTGAGGCAGCAGGCTGAGATAACAGTTCATGAAACAAAAACACACTTATCTCCTCTGGGGTGGAGTTGTTGCTGGTCTTGCAGGGAGATAAAAATAAGGATTTGGACAGAACTTTGCTCTTTGCCAGGCCTGGAGCTGCCAAGAGAGGAAGAGGGAGCATCCCCTGATTCCAGGAGGCTCTTCTCTCTTCCCAGAAAGCACAAATCTACTTCTTCCCTCTCCATTGCAGTCTTTTCCAGGGTATAGCCATATTAACTGTGATAACCATGTGAATTTACCCGACTTGTTCAATGCAGCTGTGCTGTCTAGCACTTGGATTGCTATTGGTGTGGCAGGGGGTCCATGCTTCCCCGTTGTTTTCTGGTTGTTTGGCTTGACTGTCTTTGTTTCCACTTGTTGGAAGTGGATCAGACCTCTTGAGCTGGATTTTGCTACTGTAGATAGAATAGCGTGAGTTTCATTTTTGTTTCTGTTTTGTTTGACAGAAAGTGAAACAACCGACAGTGTTCCAAGCGATGAAGAAAATGCAGACGTAAGTGTTTTCTGGATTTTTAGCACTTTGGAGAAAGGTCTCAAGAACAGTGTCCTGAGGTGTTCTACTCCCTTCTCCGTTTGCAACTCTGTCTACCAGTGGAGTATTCATTTTAATAATAACTAGGGGAGAAAAACAAACCAGGAAGGTTCAAAGGAGATAGACATTTGGATGATTGTCGCAGAATGGGTATCTCTACAAGTTCTTTCCTCCTCATCTGTCCAAACTACAAGGAGATTAATTTGTATGATAAGGTGTTCTGGAGAGCTATCAACGGTGCCAGCTAGTTTGTTAATATGATGCATTGACATTGCCGGGTAGTGAGTATTTTATCTTAGTTGAAAGCGTGCTCACTTTGTTTTCCTTAAACAGCACCTGGACTCATACAATTGGAGGAAATGCTTACACATATGTTAGAAATGCAACTTGAATGTTTGAGGTCTGTGAGGCAAAAAGGTTTCCTGACCAGTTGCTTGGGTATTGCTGGGTGAAAGGAATCCATGGAGAAAATACCCACCCCAGGAACGTTTCCTGAGCTGCACCTATGCAAAACTAGCACTCGCCTTTTCTTTTGGGGCTGCTATCAAGTGACGAGACCTACCGATCTCCATGAGTACTTAGACACCAGGGGAAGCTCACTGAGGGCGCTTAGATGCCCTGTGCTCCAGCTGCATTTTTGTAGAAGGTCTCTTGCAAATCACACTCCTGCTGTGTCCCCCAGAAAGCCCTCTGAATCCTCTCCTTCTTGGAGAACTGCAGGTTGTGCAGCTGTCTGTAGCGGCACGGCTAACCTTATTGGCTTTGTCTCCTGTGCCTTGGTTAGGGTGGAGCCCATATGTCGGCTGCCAGTAATGACTCCCCAAACCTCCTTTGACAGAACATGCCATTGCGGTGTGTATGATGGGGGAAGGACTGGATGCTTGTCTTTCCTTGGCGAACCTCCTCCCTGTGACAGAGGACACACCATCAAGTGACAGTGGGTTTCCTGGCAGCCTCACCTGTGTTGACCGGGTGGTGCTGTTTGAGAGGTCTGGGGTCTCTGTGCATGTCTGTTGGCAGGAGGATGCTCTCTCTAGTAATGGAGGAGACACTTCCATGTGGAGCTCTGAGTATTTGGTCATCCATGTCCAGTTTTGTCTCCAGCATACTGAACTAAGGCCTTTATTTTCCATCTGAAGAATGGGCAGAGCCTCTCGAGTGCTGGAGAGCCACCAAGGTTTAGGCACACGGCTTTAGAAAGGGAGAAGTGGCCGAGAGCAAAGATATTCAAAGCCAGCAGCTAGAGTCTCGGGCTTTTAGAGATGGGATAATTCCTGTGCAACTTGTGGATCTTTCTGTCTTCATCTTGATACTCAGAGCACTTTGCAAAGGCGCATTCGCTCATCTAGTCGTCTCTCTTTCCCCCCCCACCCCCTTTTCTAGGGACGACTTCACTGGCAGAAGAAAAACATTGAAGGCAAACAGTATCTCAGCAATCTGGGCATGAGGAACACTTCTCATATGCTTCCTAGCATGGCAACTTTTGTAGCCAACAAGCCTGACCTCCAAGTTACCATCAAAGAAGAAAGCTGCCCACTGCCTTACAACAGCTCCTGGCCCCCTTTCCCAGACATCCCTCTGCCGCAAGTAGTGTCCACAGCCTCCACAAGCAGCAGCCGGCCAGACCGCGAGACACGGGCCAGCGTCATCAAGAAAACGTCGGACATCACCCAGTCGAGAGTCAAGAGCTGCTAAACGTTCAACAGTGTGGGGTTTTTTTAGCTTTGTTTTGTTTGGTTTTGTATTTTACGTTTCTCTAGGAGAGGTTCATCCCTTGACGCACACGAGACAAATCTAAGGTAAAGCCTTGGCAATATAAAACATTGCTGTGTCCGACTCCAGTGCCAGAGTGTTTTTAACTCAGGACTCCAGCCGTCAGTATGTACACCTGAACCCAGGCAGATTTCCAAGGTTGCGACGTAGGAAAACAACCCCAGAACTTTGGCCCACTCGCAGGTTCCAGTGTTTCATAAGAGGACCAACCGACCACGAGGGAAGTGGTGCTGCTGCGCTTCTTGCTGTCAAGGCTGTGATGGAACTGAAAGCCTCAGAATGGAAGAGAAAATGTGAACTAGCTGGAATATTTTTAAATAAAGAAAAATCTATTGTGAATATTGTACATAGTGCAGTACTAGCAACGTTGCAGTCTGCTTCTGCACCTTATTAAGAAAGCACTTACAAAAGGCCTTTTATTACCTTGCTCTACTTAATGGCACATTGAAGGTCCCTCCCCACCTGTACTCTTTTCCAAGGTTATTCTTGCTAAAGTGTCTTTAAAGAATAGAGGAAAGGAAAGGAAGTTAAAACTTCCCATGTGGATTTCATACGTTTTAAGACTGCTTTTCTCATGTCTGTTTCTAATCTGCTATGCTTGAATGCCGCGTGGTACAATAGGAAAAAAAAAGAAACCTATTACAGAGATATTATGCAAATTCCCAGATTTAAAAAAAGAAGAAAAATACTCTAATTCTAACCAGAGCAAGCTTTTTTATTTTTTATACAGGGGAATATTTTATTCAAAGTAAAATTCTAAAGTGAATATAATTTTTTTTAATCTTTTCTACAGCAAATTTATAATTTTAAGATTCAGTCCTTGGTTATCAGCAGTTATTACATCCTTGTGGCACATTTTTTTTTTAATTTTGTAAAGGTGAAATAGCTTTTATGAGCTCATGTAGCAATCAGATTATCCTGTGGATTGATAATAAATATGGTATATAGTTAAATTTTTAATAATCCTCTTGTTTGTCTCTCTTTCTTAATCTTTCAGAAGCCCCAGATGGCATGGGTTTGATAGGTGAATGTGACCTCTCGGAGTGAGCGATTAGCACGAGCCACCTTTACAATTTCTGGAGTACCCCCCGTGACAGGATGGGAAATCCTGTGCTTGAGGCAGCTCGAGGCGGAAAGAGGAACTGGTTTGAAGGTGGCGTACTCAAGTCTGGCCTCACGTGCAGAGGCTGGGAGTTCGGGCACCTTTTCTGCTGTTATTCCGTGGTTGGGCTTTGAGCAAGTCACCTCGTGGGAGGGATCTTGTGAAAGTCCATCACCTGCCCAACACAGTCTCACCTGTGCTTGCCCCATTCCTTATAGATCTCTGTTTAGCTTGCTCACAGTTTCTGTGTTTGGAAAAAACTCTTTTTTGCAGAGTTTCAGGCAGTAAGTCCTTATTAGTGGGATGAATCAGAAGTCAAACAAACATTACCGAAGGCTTTCGACATCTGCCACATGACGGCAGGTTCTGATTCCTCTGGGTCTTTGAGGGAAGCTGTTGAGTATCTAATTAAGGGTGTGCGGTTGTGTGATGGTGGTGGACAAGCTGTGCCGTAGACTCTGTGAAGTGGTGTACGCTTTGGGCCGTCACTGACACGGGCAGAAGTTGAGAGCGCATACGCTCTTGCGGTTTTTAAAGCTGTTGGAAGTTGCACAGATTGATTTAGGTATGTGAAATACATGGACATGGAATGTCCTTCAGGTGTGATTACCATTCTGATATCCACCCGGCAGATAGCTGAGCCAAGTGCCATGTATATTGGGCTGATGAACAGTAACATGTACAGAAATGGCTGTATCGCGGGGAGGTGTGCTAACTGGCTATCAAACAGGGAAAGCAAACAGCAGGATTTTGCTGTGTTCTTAGCCTGATGCCACAATTCCAAATTTCATCACAGGTTTCTTTTTCTTGGTTTTGGGGCTCACTTGGGAATTTTTTTATATTTTGGTAACACAGTCTGCTTTGGTTTTTGGAAGATTTTTCCAAACTTCCCAGCTAAAGTTTGGAAGTTGCTCTGTAGCATCTCCTAGCCCCTTTTAAGATCACGGGCTCTTGTTTGTGAGGTAGGGACCTCATAGGATCCGGTGAGCCGGGGCTGGAAGGGACCCTGAGGCACATTGGGTCCAACCTTCTGTTGAAAGCTGGATCTTAGAGTAGGTTATCCAGGGCCCTGTCAAGCCAAGTCTTGAATAT
>NW_009614463.1:32411-60173 GCF_000690535.1 Cariama cristata | reverse complement strand
GGGGAGGGAGGGGGTTAACAGAGAGTGTCAGCTGCCTGTTTGAAGAACCGGCACAGCCTTAAACACTGACAAAAGTTTAAGCAGATCACACTAAATGAATTGGCATTTTTGTAACGTAGTTTGGGAGATGGGTAAGGACTGTCAAGTTGCGAAGTTAGCTATAAAAATTTAGAAACATGAACAAAAAGTAAAACTGAAATTATATAAAATGTTAAAAGCATGTACTATACACATATGTGATATTGTGTGCTATACATTTAGACCACTTATTCTAATTTATGTGCTATCAGCTTTATATTATAAAATCATAGAATCATAGACGGGTTTGGGTTGGAAAGGACCTTTAAAGATCATCTAGTCTAAACCCCTGCTGTGGGCAAGGACATCTTTCACAGATCAGGTTGCTCAAAGCCCCATTCAACCTGACTTTGAACACTTCCAATGATGGGGCATCCACCTCCCTCAACAACCTTTTCCCATGTCTCACTATCCTCATCACAAAAAATATCTTCTTTATATCCAATCTAAATCTGTCCTCTTTCCACTTAAAACTGTTGCCCCTTGTCCTGTCACTGAAGGCCCTGATCAAAAGATTTCTCTCCATCTTTCTTATATGCCCTCTTTAAGTATTGAAAGGCCACAATAAGGTCTCCCTTGAACCTTCTCCTCCACGCTTAAAAAACCAAATTCTCTCTGCCTTTCTAGGGGGTCATCCCACAAAACTAGCACACAAAAGTTGAAAAGATAAACATATTTATACAATTCTATCCGATATTTGCATAATGAATCTACATCACTATTTGGCTCATCTGCGATTGCTTTAATTTTCTTTCATCTCAAATTAAAGATACAGTATATTTTAAATGTACTGCGCATATTCAGTGGGTAGGGGTCTTGGAGACGGGTAGCTTTAGTACTGGAGATGTGGTTTTCATATTATTATGAGCTCATTTCACCTTAAAGACACATTTCTAGCTGATTCATGCAGTGAAGCCAAGTTTCTTGGGCAATCAGCCCACTGAAGTTTTCTGATTCCCTGGTTTCAGATCTACTTGTTCCTTTTATCCAGTTGTCCTGTCAAGAACCATTCTACCCAAATGATTGTCATTTCCTCATCTTTGTTACAAATTACAACCATAAAGATTCTGATATCAATTTTTCAACATCAAAGTGACAAAAAGTTTGTCTGCACATGGAAAGAACAACAGACAGACAACCCTAAGTAGTACCCTGCCCCTGCTACTCGCATCACAGGAGATTGATCAACCTGTCAAAGGCCCACCTTCACAAGCGCAGAGGAACAGAGAAGCAGAACAGCAGGGTGAGAGCAGTGCTTAGAGGAACAGATATACTGTTCGACTGGAGTAGGACCTCAGATTGAGGACCCATGCATGCATGATGCCAGCAACTGGAGCAAGTGCAAGTGTGCAATGGCCAGAAAACATCAGACTAGACCAGCCAGTGAGAAGGGAAAGTATGTCACGAGTCAGGATGCTTATGTGTATTTGTGAGACCACAGTAGCAGGTCCTGTCAAACCCTGTGTGTGCATGTGAGCACGTGTCAGTTGCAGGGAAGACAGGGTCACATCCAGCTGCTGGAGGCACCTACACTGTACATGGGTAATTACGGATGTTCTTACTGTCAGAGTCCACCCCACCCCACCTCACTGAACCAAGGTAACAGGGGCTGTTGGGGCTGTCTGCACCAACATGCAATGTATCACCCATACTCCCTGTGGGGTGTGCAAGCAAAGTATATATGGCCTTGACAACAGAAACGCTGTAGTAGACAGAGATGACTGGTGTTTATAAATATGAAAATGTCAACTACAAATTATCTGATTTTAACTTGAAGAAATTGATGGCTTTGAGATAGTTTCAGTCTTTTGTCCTCATTATAAAGTTGGGTGGTGAGTATGGCTGGAAATACATGTTAGTTATTACAAAAACACAGCCAGACAATAAGAAACTTCTTTTTGATCCTGAACCTACAGTAGCTCTTTTATAGATTCATTGGACCTTGAAATACTTTGGGGCATTGGTAATGCCTCTTGTTTGTGGCACTGGTAATGTCTCTTTGTTGGCATTTTCTCAAGGGCTGATGCCAATTTAAAGATCTTTCCTCAATATAGACACTGAAAACATCTCTTTTCCTGTCACTACAAAACTTAAAGGACCTTACAATCTTTGAGACAACCCTACAGTAAAATTTGATTGTAACTGGCCAATGAGCACAGAAATTATCAGAGATGCCCAGACAAATAACATACAGTCCCTATCCAGAAGGCTAAAAAGGCTCTGTTAACTCAACCTGTTTGGACAGTATTGAGAGTAACCTTTTAAATATTCATCCAGTAAGTAGCTTCAGCTAAGAGACTGGAGGTGAAGAAATGCCACAGGAAAACTGTGGGACAATTCAGTAGCTAGGGGTATCTTGAGAAGACACTGAAGAGTCAGTATCTATGGCCTTATGACTGAATCTTTCGTATGTTGATGTCAGAGATTCTCAATAAACGGCTATGAAGATGGAAGGTCTTTCCAGAAGAGATATAATGCATGTATAAACTCTAGAAGAGTTGCTTTGCTTAATCTTCCAAAAACCGTGCACTTTTTTTACAAACAGTCCACATTTCAGACTCCTTGAGGACCCCCTAGAGCAAGCTGTTGGGGTTTATGACCTTTTATAAATTATTAGCCAGTCATCTGCCTGGTCCCATGAATGTCTGAAGCCTTTCTCCAGTAGTCGCTGGACCACCATGACCTCCTTTCGTCTTGTTCAAGCTTAGCTGTTGTGGAGTCAAACTCATACAAATTTTCATGAACTTAAAGGTAGAACTTTAAAGTCTAGTGTGTATGAAACTCCACCAAGAGTGAGGAATTCTGACTTAGCATTGTCTTTCACTCAGCAGCTAATACATTGATAAATTATATAAAATGTAAATATAAACTGCAATCTGTGATCTTTATCTTAACTGTATCACAGTCTATCTAGACATTCTAGTTAGCTGATACCTCACGAAGCTCTTGTTTACCTACTCATCACCTATATCTTTTACATTTTTGATTTCTAGGTATTTTGTAGGCCATTTTGACAAGACAAGGAGGCATCTTCACTCTGACTAGCCTGGGATTCAGAGGCTTTTGCTACAGTGCTCTCTGATTAGGTGAGGTTATGGGGACACCTGCTATCCTGCTTCAACCTGCACTAGTACTGAAATGAAGCTATAGGAGTCCTCCTTTGTTGAAAATAGGTCTATCTTATCACCTAATACCAGGTGAATTTAAATTCTTTTTTCTTAATATATATGCTTGCGACTAACTGAAACTACAATTTCTATTTATACACAAGCAAACTTCAGAAAATTGCTATTTTATGAGGACAGTGAAAAAAATTCCTCATTCCATATACTAAGGAATCATGTTTTTTAGATTACTGAACTAAACTCACTACAGACAAATATAATCTTACCCCAAAAGCAAGTATTTTGATAAGGCTGCAAAGCATGAAAGTCAAAAGACAGTAATTTTTTCTTTTATAATATGGGATGATCCTTCTTTTAAAATGTGAACAGTCCAAAAATTTCAAGGTGATTTCTTACTTGAAAATAGGTATCTGAAAATAAGTGTTCTTTCTTTTAGGCTGTAGATAAAACAAATACCTTTTACATGCTGTTGTGGTCCTGTATTTACAAAGGGATGGCAGGGGTTTTATTTTCATTATTTTCCCCTTCAGATTATCAAGGCATTCACATTCTTTTGAGTTGCTTATGCAGCTCAGTATACAATAATTAGAAAAAAAAAAGGTACCTTATCTCAGAAAGATGTAGTATCTAGAAATCATCTCTTCTTCTTGTGAACTTAAGCACAGTATAGCAGATGAGAGGCTCAGACAAGGCTTATCCACTATGATGCTGATAAAGGGATAAGGCATGTTCTTCTTTCTATTCAATCTTGTAAAGTAGAGTGATTTCCAGGAAAACGGGATAATAATGAGTGCAATATCCCACCAGCTTAAATTATATTAGGCAATGTTTATGGGTTTCTATTACTATACAGTTACGTCACATTTTTAGTAGGAACTAGTGAACTGCAAAATATAGGAATATATTGAGCAGTGATTTTTAATTTAAGGAAAAAAATCCATGTTTTCTTAGTGACAAGCTTATTTTATTATTCTAAGTATGCAAGAGTCAACTTTTGACAGAAATGCACTTCTAATGTGCAGATAGAAAAATTCAAATCACAGAAATTAATTGATATTGATTTTATTAATACTTCTTAGGATTAGCTTTTATCTTTTAAAACTATTTAATTTTAATACGCATATTACCTAGAAAAAAAAATATGTTTCTTCTTTGACTTTAAACAGATTATCTCTTCTTTGTTCTTCTTTACACTAAAAAACCCTACTGCTGACACAAAGTCCTATACTTAAAGTTACAGACCAAAGTCACTCCCCCTTGGAAATAAAGACTTAGTATCCTTCATATATTCACATTTCAAATGAAAAATTTTCCTTTTATTGCTGCTGATTAGATTTCTAGACGTGTCTTTGAGTTATTGAAAAGTTGTACAAAGATATTTTAAAAAAAATGAATCAACAGTTCTTTTAAAAAGTATCTTAATACTTCAGGGGTTGTTCTTAGTGATGTGCTGCCTGAGAAGTTAATTAAGTATTACATACCCCATACATATGTGTCTCTCCTATACATATGGGTCTCTCCTATTTTCCTCCAGGGATCTTTGGAAATTTTCTGCGTTCAGCTACACACATTTTCTTTTAATCAGAAATCTACTATACCAACAGCACTGGAAATGGAGCATCTTGTTCCCTACAGTGGCCTTTGGTAAAAACCCCTGAAGATGTGAAAGCAAAAAAAAAAATATTTTTTTGTCATGGTTCTGATGTGCCTTCTGTTACAACACCTATAGGAGAATTACCATTCAAAAGTACTGGGAAAGTCTTATAAACTAATCATCTACACAGATGCAGAGAGAAAAAGGGCAAGACTGTTCATATTGCCTTCACTTATCACTTCTCTCAGCTAGCTACACAGACAGGGTGAAAAACGCTACATTACTTGACCTTTTTCTTCTTAAAAAAAAGCAACAAAACAAACACAAGCAAATATGTAAATGCGAAGGCATGTTGCCTACTTCTACACTAGCAAGTGGTACGGCACAGTAGCAGTAGGCCTATAGAGCAAAGTAACTGGTCCTGAGTATCTGATATCCATACTATATGTCATTTGAGGGTTTGCTTCATACTGCTTCTAGTCTGCTCCTGTATGCCCATTCATAACAGGAATATTCTTAATGCAAATACCTTATCTTGCAAGAAGCGAAAAATAAAACATACCTCTAGCTTCTCAGCATACATAAATGTAATGTGTGATGAGCTGAATTTTTTAACTTTAGCAAAGTTAGACATATTTTTACAGGTAAAAATATAGTCACGTATTTCTGATTTTGGGTGACTTCGGTTATTACTAGTAAAGCCCACAGCTTTCCATTGACCTGGCAGTACAGAATCTCAGGGGTTGGTTTGGTTTGTGTTACCTTTCTACAAAAGTTCATATACTAACACTGAAATTTTAACATAGATAAAACATGTTTTTCTTTAATCTAGTTTTCAGAAGTAACAAGGACAAGAGGCAATGGGCATAAACTGCAACACAGGAGGTTCCATCTGAACATCGGGAAACACTTTTTTACTGTGAGAGTGACAGAGCACTGGCATAGGTTGTCCAGGGAGATTGTGTAGTCTCCTTCCTTACAGATATTCAAAAACCATCTGGCCATGGTCCTGGGCAACTGACTGTAGGTGGCCTTGCTTGAGCAGGGGGATTAGACCAGATGGCCTTCAGAGGTCCCTTCCAACCTCAACTATTCTGTGATTCCATGAAATACTATGACTGAAATCTAACCAAGAAAAATTCAGACTAAGTCTGGCACAAGGCAAATAAACTTGAGTTTTATTTGTTAAAACTTAAACAATCAGATTAGTGACAAAAGGAGAATAAGTGAAAACATAGGACAAGTGTAATAGCAGATACTGCAAGTAGGCTTTTTAATAGTGTACAACAATTTTACTTCTGAAATCAGACAAAAGGAGAAGAAAGGGGCAATTCATTTTGGCTCCTGCTGAGATGTGCAAAAGCTTTTGCTACTGCCCCCAGTGGTAGAAGGCTCTATATAAAGTTCTGTATAAATATAAATATGCAGCATTTCTTACACTATGGGGTCTATAATGTTGACTTTCAGTTTTCTCCTGTGTTCCCTGATAAAACAGTAGGAAATAGGAGCCGAAGTCTGTTGTGTGTTTCAGCGTAACCCTTAAAATCTTCCTTAATCAAAATGCTTCAGCAGTAGCTTTAGAGTAACAACTACATATCCCTATCCAATCTGTTACACATATCAGAGTGGGAAAATATACAGGAATGTCCATCTAGGTCAGCAGGCATCTACACTTGGTGGTAGGGAAGCTATACTGCCTATAGAAGGCAATTTCCTATATCATTGATCAAGTTTGCTTGCATACACAATGTTGCCAGCTCATACATTTGTCTTGCGGTACTTGGCATTTTTCTTAGTTCTCAACGAAAAGCAACTGTTCAGAGATGTGCAACCATCAACAGTTCTGAGCTTTCTTTTAAAACTCTTGAGTCCCCATGGTTATAAGAAATGTTGGTAAATCCAACATGCAAATGCACATTGAAAAAGAGAATGAAAATATCAATGTATACACATCTACTATCTGGGTAAAAGTAGTTCAAGATACTTCATAGGTGTCATCTTCTTTCCCTTGATGGCTATTAATTCAAGACACAAATTCACAGTACGGTTTTTCCTGCTTTATCATACATGGATTCTATGTAGTTCTCTTCCACAGGGGAAGACTAGGGAGAAGATTTCTATTTTTTGAATGTATTTAATATAATATTTCTTTTTACATTCATGTCAGAATTCTAGATGGCCAACCTAAGAGTTTTTAACACCTGGATGATGTGTTATTGGATACATATTTACTAAACTGTCAATTTTATGAATGGTAGTCAGCTGAATACTGGTTCATTCAGGTGCTCAGACTGCTGAGGTTCTACAATAAGCAGACTGAAGGTGAAAACATTTTTATAGTGGCATCCCTAAGTAATGTGATTCACAACTTTATCCTGGAGAAGGTGAACCAAGTGGGCTATGAGTCACAGGGCTTTTAACCAATTTCTATTCCTTTGGCATGCTACTGGCACTACTTATTTTTCCAAATCAGCATTATAGCATTTTTCTGTGTCCTTTAATCATTGCCAGATGTAGAAAACTGAAGACAAGCTGCTGTGCTGTGAAGTGCTGTGTAGGAATTTTGCCAAAGCTCAGGAGCTGCTATGCCAGTGCTAAATGACATGGATTTAAACTGGCTCTGCTAATAAGTAGTCATTTAGAAAAGTATAGACAGAGTAATGTAAAAGCTTTTCATTGTAGTCCATCAGCTTCTGGTGCTGCAGACAGTAGATTGCTGAATTTTCATTCCCGTTAGTCTCCTAGCTAACTTCTGCATCTTTCCTGGTGAACTTGCATAGGGCAAAACTACACTGTCATATAATCTAAAAAGAAAATATGGCCACTTCATGAGATTCCCTGAAATTCACTGTTAATAAAAGAGCCATTTCTGATCCATATCTAGGAACAAATACAGGAATTGTTTCATTATTGGACCCCAGCTTAGGCCAAAAGGACTCTATCATTTTTTATAAAAAAGAGGCATTAATATGAATATGTCTTCCAAAAATGTTCTACGGTGGAATACAACAGTTACATACATTATAAATGGATACTTAAGATTAATATATCTGTTTATTTTGGCAGTTCTCTGATTTGGAAGGCGGAAGATAAGTTCTTGTAAGAATAGTAAGATGTGGACGTGGATGTGTTGGAAGGAAAGGCTACATTATGGAATTTTCCCTTCACACAATAAAAACCTTTAGAAAAATAATCATATCATCAAAAGGTTTACACACTTTTACATAGATTAAAAAAATATTAAACTACAAATACTTCTGTAGCTATTGCATGTTTTGTTGACAAAGGAAATTTGCATATCATGATTCTGGGTTATTAGAGAAAGTTAGATTAATTTTAGTAGCAGAAAAGTAGTAACAGCTTTTCTCTCTACTTTCATTTTATGATGGACAAGCTTTTAATACAGAAAACACTTAATGTTCTAAAATAGCAAGTAAGCATTTTGAACACAGAGGTCATGACTAAAGATTCGACCTGGCTCTGCATTTAGCTATGAGGGAGTTTCAACTACCCAGAACACCATGAAGCTGCTCTAGTCCGCTGGTCTGAACTTTCTATGTAATAAGCCACTGAGTTTCAATCTCTGATAGCAGTCATTCAGATTTTCCATTTCTGCATACAAAATCTATCATTACTCCTCCTCCGTCTACCACCAGTAAAAGACATTACTGTCTTCAGTAATAAATGTACTCTGAAAATGATAATCACATCAACATTATATCATCATTCATTTTCACTGTGCTTGCACTTAATTCAAGATATTTTTAGAGAGAATTTTTTAAAAAAAAACCTACTTACAAATTTTGGGAAAAAATGTTTCTAGGCAAGTGACAACACAAAAAAAGAATCCATTATTAATTATTAGGAATATAACGTAGCACAAAGTATTGTGAAGAAGACTTTGTTGCAAATATTTGAAGAATTCAGTAATTCTTAGTAGGGAAGAAGAAGCAATTCTGCGTCCTAATCTACCATCCAGAATTCTCATCGTCATGTTCATGTCTAGTCTGTTCATAAACTACATGCTTCCAGATAAGACTGCAGGTCTAAGGAAAAAATGGCTTCTACATTGCAAGATTATGGTTCAGTTTTCTTAAATAATCATCTTCTGTACTACACATATCATCTGTAGTTATATTCTATAGTACATTATGCCTCTTACATAATATGTGATAGACGGATACATACTTTGCTTTAGCCATGTTTGTACTTCTTAGGCAATTTTAACTGGGTGTGTCCAAATCAACTCGAGGTGCCTATCACTTGAACATGCATGCACATACCTATGATAACTCTAAAACATTTTATGTACACCTGATTTTTTTTTCAGTCTATCCCTAAATCTTAGGGATGTGCAAAATGAATATCAGCTGAAATGAGATTTCAGTGGTATATACTCTTACACTCAGGTTGCTCTAAGAATCTTTATCCTAACAGGTATTTTCCATTGCAATTTGCATTTGAAAATAAGAGAAGCAGATAAGCACTACAAAATGAATCTGATTAGGCTCTGGCACTATGAATAAGCCTTGTGGGATACCTGCTACAAAAGAAAGCTACATGCATACACATTCATGTTTGCACACGGTCCCTCTGATGATTATGTATCAGTTGTAATGCGTACTAAAATTATTGTCAAATGCTCTCATCACTGCTAATCAAAGCTCCTCCAATAATATTTCTCTAGTCTCTTTGAGTTCTTTCTCTCTTCTTTCCTCCTTCTTTCTGAATCTAGTTTTTTTTAAAGCATATTCATTTTGCAGTGAGATGAGAAGTATATCTACTCTTGATAAAATTAGAATAAATTTTGTCAAATGACTGTGAGGACTAACAGCCAAGAGTATTCTCACGAATTGACATTGAGAAAGGAGAAAACAAGACCAAGAAATTAAATGATTCAGTGCTTGGAAATCTGATTATAAGCTATTGTACATAGCTGATCATCTGTACAATAGGTACAGAACTGTGAAAAATTTGAAAAAAATCCTGTGGTTTCACTTGCTTAGTTGCTAAAGGGAATTTTAGGAGCATTCATGTATCATTACAAACACATGATAATGTATAATCTATTTCAGAGTCATTGTTTAGTGCAGCCAGCACTGTGACAAACATCATTTGTTCTGTTCTGTGATGAATTTTACATTTGCCTTTTTTCTTCTTTGGGAAAGATTTTTTTTTTAATAGTTTTAGATTCTGGAATTAATCTTTTAAATGAATTATTGAATGTTTTTAAGGACTATAGGAAACCTTTGTTGTAATGCAAGATGCTTTGAGGTTTCCCTGGTATGAGCAAGTATTTGTCTACAAGCAATGAAGCAGACAGACTGATGCCAAAACTCCAAAGCAAAGGGAAGAGAAAGATGCAGTAAAAGTCAACTGTGTCACTTACTATACTACCAAAAAGGTACTCATATCATGGTGAAAATAAGAGTGAGAACCAACACAGATAGATGAGAATAAAATTATTTTCCATTGCATATTCATGAATTCATGCATACCTGCATTAGCTTGTGGGAATTAATAGTGTATTCCTGCACAGAGCCGGGTGCTGTCTAGTCCCATTGTACTGCTGGCAAATGTGTGATAGCTAATTCTCTGTGTCTGTTTATGGTGTAGTTCCATCCTACCTGGCCACAAAAAAGTGGATTAGTCAGGTGTGTTTTCCACAGAAGTTTCAAATTCAGGAGCAGATTACAACCTAAACGTATTCCTGTATCGAGTTTGCTTCATTCCCCTCTGGCAAATAGTGTTTTATTGTTTGCTGATGTTACTGCCAGTTTCAAACTAGAGTAAACTTTAATAATGAGGAACTTTTTTCTAGTCAGAAAGAAATTTATGAGTAGAGTCTAACATTCAAATGATTTGTGGAGTTAAATTATGACTCATATTTAAAGGTGATTAGTGGTTATTTTTCTGGAGTTTTATGTAAATCATATTGCTCTGATCTGTTCTATTGTTTATAGTAAAATTATGATGCGTGTCATGAGTAAAAATTCAATCTCCTGTATATATGCATACTGATTCATCAAGGTGCTTAGCCTATGATTTTGATGGGACTACTTAACATGGTTGAAATTGGGCAGTTATTTAAGAATTCCATTTAAAAACAAAAACACGTTTACACTGACATAAAAATTTACTGATGCTAGTGTGAGGCAAAACCAAAGTAGGCATATGTGTGGGTACCTGCACAGTCTATCCTTGGCAAATAGCTTGCATACCACCACTAGTAAGATAAGTGAGTGTCAGGTATGTTGGGGGGGGGGGCGTGAAAAATACATAGTACAGTCGGGAGGGTATTTGCCAAAAAAAGGTCATGCTAAAGAGGAAAACGACCATAAGCTGGGCTAAGTAGTAACTAAAAAGTCGCATGGAGACTTTTGAAAGAAAAATTGCCAGCATGAATAGCAGAAGCAAGATTTTTTGTAACTGTTAGAGTGGAAACAGCAGAAATAGGAATCTGGCTTGACACTGCCAGATGACTCCCCACCAGCATTGCTACCTCTGCCCAGGCCAGGCACAGCATCCTCCTCACTAGATTCTATGAGCACCCAGCTCATGGGGTGACAGCACAGGGACAGCATATAGAGAAGCACCTTGGGTGTACGGCTGTGAATTCTGGAAGGATTTGTCACTGTCATGTGGGTCAGCAGAGTGTGTTGAGCTGCAGGGGTACACATGAAGCTAGAACACCCACATCTCTCACAGGGAGTGTCCAACTTGCAGTTGCAGGAGAATGGACATTTGCTGGCAGCACACAGTGCCAGAGGGTGGACGGCTCAACGAGTGTTTGTGGCATTTGAGATTAGTTATAGAAGAGTGTTTATAAATGTTTAATGTTTATTAACTTTTGGTGACTTTCTGGTATTATGGTTCATCTGGTGCATTGCTTGTGTGAGACTCTGTTTCAACTGTAGAATAGTGTAATTGCATCACAAGCTCTCATGTCTCAGAATTCAAGTGAGAGTTTACCTAGAAAAATAAATACACATTCATCACAACTGGGTGTGATTTGGTGTTTAATGTTATATTGAGTAAAATTTTAAAGTTGAAGTTTTACCGTTTATGTTTTTTAGAGTTAAGAGAAGAGGGACAGGAGCAAGGGAAAGAATACAAAAGCATAGGATAAAATAAAATCAAACGTAACTAGATTTGCAAAATACTTTGTTGTTATTCAACCAGTGTGTCTACATGTCTAAACAAATTTATATAATTGCTGCAATAAATAAAACTCAGTAGATAGTCTTATAACCAGTATCTTCACATTTTCAAGGAAATAAGAGAACTACAAAAATTACATCTGACTGAATTACCAAAACTAGCTGTTTACTTAGTTTTCTAAGCTACTAATTTTAGATGGAAGAATAGAATGCTTGAAGAGCTTTTCCATTTCACTTCAGCATATATTTCTATTTAATTTCATAATAAAAGGGATGGCTTTTATTTTAAGGCTCTTTTTTTTATGAATGGCAATGTGCCAGGAGTTAATTTGTTTCCATTAGTGCCTCTATCTTATAGGTCACTGTGTTCAAAACAGTGTTCTAAACAGCATCCAGTGTAAAGCCCACGTGCGGAGAGGTTGCTCAACATTTTGGTCTTTTGAGAGATTATAATAGTCTTTTAGTGAAAACAATTCTAACCACCATTTTTATTCTCAAACAAATGGCTGTTCATACGAATCACAGAATCACACAGGATGGATTGGGTTGGAAGAGACCTCTGGGATTATTGAGTCCAACCTTTGCTCTAACACCCCCATGTCAACTAGACCATGGCACTAAGTGCCATGTCCAGTCTTTTCTTAAACATTCCCAGAGATGGTGACTCCACCAGCCCATTCCAATGCCTAACGACCCTTTCTAGGGAAGAAATACATCCTAATTTCTAGCCTGAATTTCCCATTGCAGTTTCAGACTATGAGATATGAAAGCATACTTCTTTGAGATAGAAGAGCATACTTCTTCGAGATATGGACAAGGACATGCTGCTAGTGTAATCACTGGTATAGTACAGAAGCTTCCTGTAGGCTCCTGTGTTAGGATCAGCCTGATAAGTTTGTCCTGTAGCCAGACTATGTGCAGAGCACAGCACACTCCTGAAGACTAAGCTATATGTGCAGCACAGTACAGCACAGCAGAGGCTTGCAGCTACTCGGGTTAACTGTTACATGGATCACTAACTTCTTGATGGACAGTAGGCTTTTGCTTAGCATCACTGCAAAGTTGTCCTCTGGTTTAGCATTTTACACATTCAGTCTTGCTTGTCAGAGTTAGGGATTATATGAGGTATAATATTCTGTTTTGCAACCAAAGCTATTTATTTGGTCCTGAAAATCTTTAGGACAAAGTCATTTTGTAAAGTACTCTAATGATTTCTTTTTTATACGTCATGAACAGCACCTACGATTATACATATAGTTGTCATAAGCCTATTTTCTGTGCAACATAGGGCATAGCCAACTACACCTTGATGGGTCAGAGCAGAGGAGAAGCATCAAGGTATCATTATTGCTTGTTTTATTCCAGATTGGCTCTTATTGATGGCAGTTGAGTACTGACCATCATTTATTACAGAAAAGCAGACTACACAGCCACCTAGCTGGTTTCCCAACTTTTTCTGCCTATATATACAGTATACATGGCATACATTTGCACAAACCATCGTGGTAAAAATCTAGTTTTGTATTATTCTTACATATTTCCAAACACTATAATTATTGTTCAAACGAAGGTTCTTTATGTCTCTGCAGTACATTTCTCCACATTCTACAACCTGTGTGTTCTCTGGCACTCCAGTTCTTTTGTAAGCATCTTTTTTTTTTATGAATGGCAATGTGCCAGGAGTTAATTTCTTTCCATTAGTGCCTCTATCTCATAGATCACTGTGTTCAAGTACTTGATCTTTTTCTGTCAGCACATGTCCCTCTTGCATAGCGTTGTTCAGTACCTGATCTTTGCACATTTAGCTATCACTCACCTAGGTAGCTGTTCGCTTCTGGTTTAGTTTACTATGTCTTTCAAACAGCCACAGTTCAATTCACCTCTTCTTTCATTACTCTCACTCTTTTCTAGATGACTTTATACCACCTTGATCTCTGTTCTTTTGCCATTAGTATAGTTTTATTCTGCTGTCTATATTGCACTGTTCCTTTTTTCTGTAATTATATCTTTCTCGACTGGTAACTTTTCAAGTATACTGGCACATAAGTTAATAAGAGATTCTGAGGTAATACAATGGACAGACAAATGCCTTTATTTCCCAAAGCTCTGCAAATATTTGAGATCAAAGCATACAACTGCCTTTTATTCCTACACTCCAGCTCCATATCACTCAGCTTTAAATGTGCAAAACTTCATCTGCTCTGAAGATACGTTTAAAGGTATCTTCATGAGCTAGAAAGAAGTCATGAACCAAAGCAATTAGAATCCATCTCTAATGGCAGAAACAACAGTAAACAAATAAACCCCACTCACTGACCGTTTCTCCCTCTATTTCATGCTTTAGATAATCATTTAAAATGAACTAATTTGAATGGACTCAGAATAGTGGTACCATATACAATAAAATTCATATAATTAGATTACAATGAATCTACTTACTTTACTCCCTTTGTTTGCCAAATTGTCTATTATCTTAAAGTTGCAATCATTACCATTTCAAAGGTTAGACTCACTTTAGGTTGGGATACTTGATTTCAGGTAGAGAATCCAGTAAACTCAAGAACCACCTTTGTGAGTAGCAAGCTTTCTCAATAAATAAGAATAATAAATTGCCATGTATATGCTTCTTATAGGTTTCCCTCAAGAAAAACTATACTCAAGTAGCATAGTTTCTCATTTTTCAGTCCATGACAGAAACTAAGTGACATACTTTTATTGTATACACTGAACAAATGTGTTTCTTTTAAGGAGAACTCTTCTCCTGACTTTCAGAATAGCTAAGTTAAGTAGATATTAAATAGCTAAGCTAATAGAAAGTAAAGACAGAAAACACCCTAGAAACTTATTGCAATGCAAAAGCGTTGTGACGTCTCAAGCGTCACCATAATAGTTCCTGAGCAATAACCCTCCTTTCCAAGGAGGTATACAAACATCTTTGGCTCTGACAAAGCTGTAATTTCAATATACACATGACCAAAAAAAAGTGTGCAAATGTAAGTGCCTCGCTGAGAGGTAAAGAATGCCTGTTCTTACTGCTTTGTTAGTAACTGTTGGGCTCTCTTAAGTTACTGCCTACTGTGAGCTGGGGACTGTGGTCCCAGTTAAAGTTTTTAAAGACACTTTGACAAAGAACTGTTAAGCAGTACACTGAAATCTTTAAAAGAAAACAGGAAAGCTATGACAGACACTCAGCAAATAAATCTCCAACTGATTTCTCAATATTTGAATTTGAAATTAAGATTTAAAAACTTATCGAAGAATATTAAGATAAGCAAGTACATTTCAAGTATTGTTCTTCTCTCTTAATCTATAAATGGAGTATTTTTGTGAAATGTGAAGGACAGACTTGAGATGGTATTGTTGTTTGTAACACAACTGCTTCAAAAAATACGTTTACAGTCTTATTTTTGCCTTTCAAATTATGATCTAAAAACTCTATTTGTAATATGTAAGATTTGATGAAATGTAGTGAATTCAGCTGAAAAATATCTTATCCTAGAAAGACAACAATACTGACAGCCTTTCAGAAATTTTTGCTAGTTGAAGTAAAGAAATGCTCTTAAGAGTCAAGAGAAAAATGGCTATTCTTAAAATAATTAATATAATTTCATTACAGCTATTGTTAGTCTGTCAGTTGTCTTCGTTAATATTTCAGAGAATTTTATGTTTTCTTTACCAAGATTTTTTTTTAAATATATGGAAAACAAACTATACTCTGTAATGGAGCTCTTAAAAGCTTACTGAACAGAATGAAAGTGCAGATACTCAGACTAGAATCTGAAACAGTGGGTACCTCCTGCTTGCAAAGGGAGCACTTTGAAAAAAAACCCCAAAGAATTTCCAGACAAAATATTTCATCTCAGAAATACTAACGATTCTAAAGTTTCACTGCAACTGTAGTTTTTAATATAGGTTTATACTTATAAGGAAAGTATACCCAGATCTTCCTTACATTCCTTAAACATCTTCTCCCTCTATGTGTAATTCATCTGTGACAGCATATAAAGAAGTAACATTCTTGTCCAAAAAGTCAGATTCACTACCCAATGTGCAATAAGCTGATCCTGCATGGAGACAAGACGTTGATTTACTTACAAAGTCGCACAAGTTCAGATGCTAGGTGGTTTCCCACAAAGGTAGGACACCTGGCCTTCTTTTGTGACAGTTTATACACATATTCTTATCATTAGGCAATGACCCTAGTACAATCTCCAGTACTAGGATTGGTCAGTTCATTTACATGTTGCTTATATAACATTTTTATAGTACGCGTGCTCTTTGGGGAAGGGTCTCTGAGTGGACCGGGGTCTTCAAGTGTGATTTTTAGTATTGCGAAGAGGGTAGTTCAGCTGAGCATAGGACTAATCACTCTTCTTGCTGACTTCTAAACATACTGATTAGATACATTTTAGTTTGTATTTTTCCAGGATGTTCCTTCTTTCAAGGCCAGACTTAATGACCAAGTTGTGATTAGGAGTTCCTCCCCTCATCACTTTTGACAGCCTCAAGGATGGTCATTCTGTCCTAGACAGAGAAGTACATTTTTGTTCTAAGTATACATACTGAAATTAACTCTTGGTTAACATATAACAACATGACAGATCTACAGACAAGGAGAAAACTGTCACTGTTTTCCAATGTTCTTGTCTCCATTTTAAGGTAATTAAAATTAACTTAACTCACAAGATTTCATAGGAATTCCAGAAATGCTGTGTAGTGTAGACTGTTGGGATCATCAGTCAATCTAAATACAGAGATACCAAAGTGGTTAAGCCACCTACTGTGGAGGAATCCATACAACATACACTATGTGTCTGAAGCCTGAAAGAGATAAATAAATAAATAAATAAATAGATCTGAGCTCTAAGACAGTGTTTGTAGAAAGGAAACTTTAAGGTGATTCATTGAAACTCTAAAAACTGAAAGCTTGATGTGCCAGAAACTGGTAACATTTGGATAAGATCAGGTAAGATAAATGAGGAAATATCTGATTGACCAACCTGTATGACACTAAGACTGGAGATCACTGACATAAGCACACAAGCACAAGCTGCATCATGACAAGCCTGGAGAATTTCTTCCAAAGACCCAGCAAAGACCTATCTGTGAACCTGACTGCTGGCTGGAGAGAAGACCTTGCCTCCACCATGTGCCTGAGGCAGAGAAGCTATATGTATGCACAGTTGGCTGAATCAGTGAGAACATACTCCCAAAATGGTGTGAATTGTCTACTGTCCTCAGCATGGCTACCCTTCCCAGCCATCAGTCAGGTGGTGTGCAGGAGCCTGGGATTTCCCTGGTGTAGCCACACTGATTTGCCAATGGGTGGAAAGGTGGTGTTCCTGTAGCAACAGGTCAATTAGTATGAATGTTTCCATGACCACATGTGTTTTCTTTGTAAGTGTTAGGGTAAATAGTTTTTTTACAGTTGAATCATAGACAATAAATGTAACATTAATTGTTGGAATATTGTTCCATTTAGCAAAGCATAGCATAACTAGTGTTACATATGTTGATTATGATCTAATTCAACTGCTGGTCTTTCTGTGCAAAATTATTTTTAAGATCCAGACCTCTAGATGACTTACGATAATCTACTTTTTCAAAAATTGGGCAGTCACAATTGCAAGGTATTATACACATTGAAGCTCAATACATGAATATTTATGCAGAAACAACTCAAAACTTGTAATTCTGTTTTTTCCATTGTATCAAGAAACATGGCTATTGATTGACATTTTTGTGCTATCTCAGTTTCAAAGGAAAACTGCCATACTTGTGTTTATGTTTTTAAAGATTCCCCATATCTCAGAATCTTTCCAAATTCTTCAGAAGTTTTCACTGAGCCCTGGGGAACAGAAATTTTATCTTTATTTTCTTCAGGCAATTTAGATGGACTTATGACGTAGTTACACTTGCCATGGTGTATTCAGGTGAACACCATCGGAATTTTGTCACAGGTGACTGTACAGTGAATGTTATATTAATTTGACTATAAAGTGGAGGCAGCTTGTTTCAAAGAGCCAGCCAGACACAGAAGAGGGGAAGGAGATTTCCATCTTGTCAGTGAAACCAATACTGCCAGTCTGGTACCTGCTCCTAGTTTCTGAACAATATAATATCATTGTTATTCCATATTCCTTTGCACATAAATTTATTAAAATTAGAGAAAACTGAGCAGTAAATAGAAGTCAGCAAAAAATTGCAGACATTATTAAATGGCATTAGATGTTTGCTGTTATAAAGTGCTCTATCAGATTAATACTAGTGATTCAAATTGATGACTGAAAGGGAATGAACATAAAACCATGTCTAACAGTAGCAACCATATTTTCATCTTCATTCTGAGCTCAAATTTCATTGTATATATTATTTTAAGGCATTTTTCAGTGCCGTAACACTTTTTATCCCTGAGTTAATCCTAATGTGAGTCTTCTCTTTACTATTACAAAGATCATATTTTTATTTTATTATGGGAAATCAAGGTGCTAATGACCTCTGGCACGAAAATAAGAGTAATTAAAAAAATTTTATATGATCATGAAGATCAGTTTGTATCATATGTATAGTAGTTTTTTTAATGCAACTTTGAAAGCAAAGAAGAAAAGCAGTTCTGAAATCTGACATTGCAGTTTTGTCTAGCAAGAGATGCTGTTGATGATAAGCCTCAAATACAGAATTGATGCAGCTATTAAAAAGAGAGGATCGGTGATTCTACACCATCTACACTTCTGAATATTTCGACTGTGACTTGTTCATGTGTGCTGACCAATGGATAACCTTATGCTTGAAAATGGAAAAATCTGTTACAAAGTCAAGAGTCAAGTCACAGTGTCAGCAGAGCAGTCTAGATTTACTGCTGAACAGTTTACTCAGCACTTTGTCTGTCTCCCAGCTGTTACTGAGGTATTTTTATGTCTCTCCTTGGCAGACTTTTGAGACTTTTTTTGTCAATAAAAAATTGAATGAAAGCATGTAACACAGAGATCAGGAAACAACTGAAGTGTGTTGCATCCTTAGAAACAAGCTCAAGACGAGTTATGACTAATTTACATAACTGCGGGCTATTCCCTGCTGTACTGAGATAAAAACTAAAGATAAAGGTTAAATAACTCTCGCTCTTCCACTCTCTACTTCCTTGACATACTTTTGGATCACTAGAAAAATAAGATTAGAGAAGGACAGATTCTCCTCAAGCTTTGGAGACTTGTTCTGGTTGTCACTACGGACCTTTCAGCTTTCAGGGGTAAAATACGTGGTACTTCATGATTTTGCATTATATTAGGTTATTTTGAATACCATTTCATTTTTAGTAGAATACACTAAGAGTGTTGGGGGTTTTAAAACTATTTTAAAGTGGCATCTTTCAAATCAGAAATGCCAAAACATTTTGATTTTATATTACCTAACAAAGTTTCTGACTTTTTTCTTTTGAACCTCTGTGGGTTTGTTTTGTCGTGTTTCACTCACTTATGCTAAATTAAAAATAAACCCAAACTTAATTTCTTAAGGAAAAAGTTATGAAAGGAAAAAATATCTTTTTTTTCCTGCTTTTCTCTTGCAGCAGACCAATAATACAAGAACGTGAATATAGTTCCACTTAAATTTATTGGTGGCTTGGGGTTTTTTTGTTGTTGTTGTGTTTTTTGTTTGCTTTTGTTTTGATATTTTGTCTATTTGTTTAGGGATTTCATTAACTCAGCCATGGAAACATCATATGCTGTCATATTTCAGATAAGGAATTATCCAACAATCTGCAACTTAAAGTTTTGAAGAAATAGGTGATTTCCAAATGGGGATTAGTAATTTCTAATTAGTGAGTAATGATCTCTTATCAATTAATCTGTCATCTGTATGATTAAATACTCAACTATCTTTAGAATAGATATAAAGCATAGTTAAAGTTATAATCCATATATGATGAATTATTGAAGTAAAGTTTATAGATATTCACTTAAGAAAAAGAGCATACAACAATATTTAGATAGGCTGCTACATAGGTTTCCAGCATATGTGGTCTATGGGCAAGTCATTTGTTATTTTATCTGTAAACTGTACCTTTTGGTGTGTTTTCTGCCAACATAAAATGCCATTGCCAAAGTGTATATAAAATGTTAAACTGTGATCACCAAAAAGACTGCCACTAGCACAACGAGATCCTTCTTTTCCATGGGGATTTTTTTTTTTTTTAGTACGAATTTGAGTCAGTCATGAAAAAAGGGGAAGGATCATAAGGAGAATACCTCTATTTAAAACTTCAGACAAAATATCAGATTATACTACTTCTCAGAAATACTACTACTCGAGAAATACTCAGCATGAGCCAATGTCTCCATCACAGCAGCAAGAGGTATCTAACACATAGGAGAACACTACTACTACCTCCATTTTCCAGACACACATTTCAACACAAAAAAAAAGTGACATTAGGAAGTTCTCTTAAACAGAAATTTTAGATTATTGGTTGATTACTGGCTTTCTGGTTTTGTAGACATCAGCAGTTCTCAGCAGCTGGAGTCGGATTTTTCTAAAAGTTCATATCAACAGATAGCTGTAAAGCCACAGCTGTCTTTTCTACTACTAATGAAAATAGAATTCAATTTTTAGATTCCAAAACTTTCCAAACATAGTCAATGTAATTTTTTTTTTTGAGGAAAAGAAGCCTGTTAATTGTATGAATGTGCTTGTAAGCATTTTGAATTAAAAAATAATGGTTTCATTTCTTTGGTTTCTTGAGTCCTCATTGTTGTATTGTAAGTTTTTGAAGTGTATAAAAAGTAACAGTTATACATTACTATAGATTGAACCTATGCATCATGACGCTGCTGGATTTGATTAGGTCTGTAAAAACAAATGATAGTTTTATAAAGAGATGTATTTTAAAGCACAGATCTTCATCCTACTGTGAAAGAATAAAATATGACAAGATGTATTGCAAATCTAGTAACTACCTTACGTTTCTGCCATTTCATTTTTAGTAGAACTACGCTAAAAGTTCCTGATCTCAGTTTTGCCAATTTTAGCTGTTTTTCCTGAGCTTCAAGTCCTTTAAAACTATTGGGTGAATAGGTGCGATTCTTCTCGCATAGTTTTGCTTTTCCATGATGCTGGACCTCTTCAGTGTCTTTCTTTATGTGTTATCATTTCAAGCTACTGTTTTTTTCTCTCCAATTTACAATCTCTCTCTTCAGAACACAAAAATTCATCCTCATTTTTCTTCCTCTGTACAACAATCAATAGTCAATACATCATGACTATATTACTCTTCTCTAACCAAGTACATGAAACTAGAAGTTGTTAAAAATAAAGTGTGAAATCTGGCAATTTTTTCAAAATAGACTGATAAATATTTTTAAGTTTGATTCTAACATTTATTTAGTGAAAAAAATGCAAAAAAAAAAAAAATACAACATATTCAACAAATCTGTATTTTCTATAAACTTCCCAAAGGCCCTGACTTTGGAGGACAGATGATTCTTATGTGCATCTGTCTCTCCATGTATTTCATGTGAGCTATATGCATTTTATAGTTTCTAAAAATAACTTCTTCATCTGAAAATTATGTCTAATGGTGCCCATCTCTGAATTTTCCACATAATACTAGTGACCTAATGTAAAATTTTGTTCCATCAAGTAGATAGTATCAATATGTTAACTTGAATAACTTCAAAAGAATATATGAGGAGGTGCTGACAGAGCTTGGACTGTTCTGTCTCAGAAGAGAAGGATCAAGGGCTCTCACCCATGTGTATGAACAATCAATGGAGGGGGAGTGAAGAAGACGGAGCCAGACTGTTCTCAGTGATATGCAGTGGCAGGTCAGGAGGTAATGGACACAAATTGGTATGCAAAAAATTCCGTTTAAACATAAATAAACACTTTTTTTGGCTGAACACTGGAATAGATTTCCTTGAGGGATTGTACATTCTCCATTCTTGAAGATATTAAAAACTTGGCTGGACAACATGGTTCTGGGCAGCCTGCTTTAGCTGACCCTGCTTAAGCAGAGTGGAGGGGATGAGGAAGCATTGGACTCCATGATCTCCAGAGCTTCCTTCCAACCCTAGCTATTCTGTGATTCTGTGATTTTTTTTTTTTGATTTTTTTTTTTTTTTTTTAAAGGTACACAGAAGGGGATCAGGAAGGCTCAAGACAATTTGAGGAGGAACAGCCCTTGGGAATGACCCCATGAGTGAATCAGTGTAAATAAATATCCCATGATCCTGTCATGGATTCTGGACATAAAGTCAAGGTTAATATTCAAGAGGCCTCTGACTGTAAATGAGACTGAGAATCAACAGAGTTGGGGTGGGGGGAACTTCAGTCCTGGTAAGCTGAAGAGGAGAAACAGGACCAGATCATATGAATTTTTCATGTTTATGTGAGTACTGTTGGTGTTCACATGGCAAGTGTGGCTGATCCTGTTTTGTACTGTGTTTGTGTGTGTCTGTGTTTGGGGAGGGGGATGCCTATGAGAATATGTGCTCAGCCTCACTGCTAGATGGACCTAAGAGGAAGGGAAAGCATCTATTGGACTGACATGGGCCAATTCTGCTGGATTTAAGATTCCAACAAATTCAGCTCTAGCATACCTGCCCCAAAGCTCACTGGACATGGGTAACTTTAACTTAGGACATTAAGCCTTTTCCTATCAAAATTTACTACCAATTCCTGTCTATAGAGTCCATGAAATTTTGTAGGAATATCTGACAGAGAATAAATCAGAAAGAGCTTAATTGCTAGACCTATAAATTTTAAAATTTCATCTTAGCAGATAGATCATTTAGGACAATTACAAGTTTCAGCATTTCCCACCCTGAAACCAGACACAGATGACGAAACTGAGATGTCAGACTGTCTTTTTTGGTGCTATCATGAAAGTCTCATGATTGATTGTGATCATGCGAAGTAGTAGCAAGCATAGACCAGAATGTGTTTAAGCATAGTCTGCCATTCTCCCATTCCTGTCTCCCACAAATAAACTGCAATAAGCTAGCTAACATTTTTAATTAGCTAACTTCTTAAATCTTGTTAAATCTACTAACATTAAGTGAAAAAAGAAAAGTTACTATTATTCTTAACATGACATGATTGGAATCAAAACATTGGTGGTTGATGTTATATTGCTCTCAGAATGTTGTAGTGACTTTCCATAATTAGAAACCCGCTTTTAAGGCAAGTATATCTGTAATATGATAAATGTATTATTTTTTTTTTTATTTTGAGTAGTATTAGAAAGTAAATGAGATTTGGATTGTCAATATCCTGATGCTTTTTATTTTTATTTGAGAAAGTCATATTTAAAACAATTTGAAGAGTGCAAAGCCAAGTAATTACAAGCTCATCAAGGTTCAATCTCCTTGACAGACTATAAATTTATCAAAATTCAATTTTAGAGAAACTGTTTAGAAGTCATTACTGAATTTTGCAAACATAAGTGAAAAAGTATTTCTTTTCATCAAGTAGAGATGGCAGACTTTGAAGACGTGTTCCTTGCTTTAATATTTGTTCCTTCATTAATTCTTTTTAATTCTATTTGTTAATCTTCATATCTGAAAACAGAAATGGAATAATATCAAATTACAGAGTATAAATCACATTGATACAAATGCCAAATAATTTTAGAAAATAGAGGGAATAAGAAATTAAATATAAGGAGAGAATTTCAAGATGCTTATTACAACTGCTTTGGTTTAATAAATGTAGTCTTATACTGACAATATTTAATTCTACTGCACATGCTTTGGTGTGAGTAAAGATTAAAATGATGGATCATAATTAATAAGGGTGAATATTATTCCATATTCTTTACTCAAAAGGAGGAGCAAAAGGACGAATAACTTTACACAAGCAGATAAGCAAGCAAGGGAAGATGGGAATGCCAATTAACTTCTGACCAGTGGGTCATAATTGACTGTATTTGAGAGGTTTACATTACAAACAGCCACATTGCCTAAGGTAGGACCAAAAGCTTCCTAAAGACATTGCAGCCAGCAGTAGCATTTTGCTTGCACGAGATAAAACTAATTTCAGAATTAAGAGCTGGAAAAATAGTGTCTCAACATATTTAGAAAAAAGTTCTTGGTAACCTAGGGACAGAACTAGGTTTAGTATTATTGCTGTGTTCATCATCAGATGCAGTCAATATTAATATCTTTAAGGGGGAGGGGGTGCTGCAGAACATCAGACTTCACTAAATAATTCTGTCGGTAAACCAACCCTGGATAAACAGAAAAGAGAATGCATTGGCCTATAGACCTAGGCTTGAATTTTAACTTTGAAATTAGGGTCAAAAGCAGTGCTGTATGTGCATCTATCGTTATTACAGCAGGCATCACCAGAGAGCAAGGTAAAAATTTATTTTCTTTCTGGTTTTTTTGGTGTTTGTTTGTGTATGGAAGCACGTAGGCATATACTTTACCTGGAAAGAAATTCCCAGTCTTAGTGGGTAGTTTTGTAGAGAAATTTTTGGTGAAAGAGTTAGTTAGGTGTTGGTTATGAGATCTGGTTAATATTTATTTCTACCTACAAAAACACTATAGTTGAGTTAGTTTGGGGAAATTATCTTTTACTTTCCACTGTTCACAGACAACAATGAAAAACAAGCACCGCTTTTGGAAGAATTCATAGAGAAGATAAATAAATGGCAGATCATCCTCCAGCAGCAATGGATGTGAACCATGTAGAGATCTGCCCTTAACACTCAGCTCTCCAGTTTGTCTAGCTATTGTGCCTCCAAATAACTGGGGGAATAAGGACAAGAGAACCTAATTTATTCCTAACCATAAACCAAATCTGTTTTCCCTGGATACTTTCTCTTAAATCATTTTCACTTTGGCCTTTATCTGGCACCAGGATGACTCTGTCAGGGCTATGAGGGTCTTTCTGGCCCTGACTGGCCTCCACTGACCCCCACCCTCTGCCCATGGTTGAGATCCCATTTCAGCCCCCTCAGGGGTCCACAATCCTGCCCCAGCAAGACCATAGGATGTTGGTCTCCAGCTCTGCCACTGTCCTGCCGTGCTTGGCCCTGGTCCCTGCTGAGGCAGGCCCAAGCTGTGGGCTGATACCCTGACTTGATCCCAGACCTTCCTCATCACCATGAATTTCCCTGATGGTGTGAGGTGTGGGCTGAACCTGGCCACAGCTTCCAACCCTGGCCTGATACTCTCCTCAGTACTGTGATGGGCCCTGGCTGATGAAGACCCTGTGCTGCTGGCCTTCTTGTCCCCTTCATTTTCCATTTCCCCAGCCCTGAGGCACCAGCCAGCCTTTGCTGTTCCCTGACATCCTCATTCATGGCATTTAAGACCACAAAGAATGCTTAAACCAAAGGAGATGATCTGACCATACCCGCTTTCTTACATATCATGCAGGTACTCTATTTTTGAGTTGTCCACTTGTGTTTCAGTCTTTCAGAAGGGTAGCAAGTCCTATTTGGAAGGCAGGAAGAGGTGGATAATCCAGCATTTCTCTGTACTCCAATGCACAATTATCTGCCATTGTCAGACAGGAGATAAGGGGCAACTTCCAGTCACACAGTACTTTTCAAACTGAATTAAGATGTTACATTGCTACACCTTTTTGGTAAAGATACATCACTTATCTTGTAACTTTTGGTAATACAGCTTGAATAAAAACAGCTGATGTAATGGAAATTTTGTTGTCAGCAGCTAAGGAGAACAGAATACCAGAAACACTGGTCTTATTACCAAAATCAGGACTAAAACCTCTTAACACCAATGTAGCATTAAGAAGCAGGCATGCCTTTATTGCGCCGCTGGGGACATCAGGGATAGCTCCAGCTATCATGTCCACCTTAGCATCAAATTCTAACTGTTTTTATACTCTTGTTCTGTCAAGTCATTGTTACATAAGTTCTTTTACATAAAAATGCATACTATGTTCACTCTTAAATTTAACTTTTACATTGATTGGTTTTACCTATTACCTGATCTTATTAATATTCCAATCTTACTATAATCATTGGTCAAACCTACTTAACTCTACTGATTGGAATCCTTGATATTCAAATCAAGCTGGGAAAAGGTAAGAGGATTGCCAAGCAGCATGACTGGTGTCCATTGTGCTTAACTAGGATCCATGACAGTTTTCTTGGTTTCTTAAAATAAAACTTAAAAAAAAGTCCAGTAACCACCCGCTGAGGTACCTGTGGTTACTTATTTCAAACTTAATAATCCTATGGTCGCTTATTTCAAAACTTTCAACTGTATAGATACTAAAACACTGCACACTATTCCTATAGTTACCTTTTTCAAACTTAATACTTCTATGGTTACACACAGTTCCTATAGATAGTTAAACACAGCACGCCATTACTTATTCAATTTAAAATCAAATCGATTTTATATCACATCTCATTTGATTTCAGATATTTGTAACAGTCTGAGAGGGTGTTTGTTTAAAAACTGGGAAATTAACAACGAGAGAGTTTTCCAAAGACAACCACCATCTGGATTAAATAGTAACTAAGGGGATTATACAGAGCCTTTTGAAACAAAGAGAAAATGAGTTTGAAAACAAGTAAAAAAGGAGAATGATAATTTCTAAGACTGGGGAGAGATCTTGGAGTGACCAGAGGGTAACACAGCAGCAATCTAAACAGCTAACTTGACACTGCCAGACATCTCCCAATGACATTGCTACCCATTCCCAGACCAGGCAGAGCATCCTCCCTGCCAGATGCTGTGAGCTCATGGGGTGACAGAACAGGGGCAACATACAGGGACCCACCTTGGGTGAGTGCCTGTGACTTCTGGGGGACTTTGTCACTGTTGTGTGGGTCAGTGGGGTGTGAGGAGTGGCAGAGTAACATGAAGCTGGAGCACCCACATCTTCCACAGATGATGTGCAAGGAGGGGAACCCTCAGTGCCAGGACAGGGGAAGTGTGCTACTAGCACACATGGCAGAGTGAAGGATGTGTGTGTATGTGTGAGATGGAGAGATGAAAGAGAGAGATTTAGGGAATCCATTTATAAAATAGTATTCACAAATTTGTAGCTGTGTATTAACATTTTGTAAGTATCTTGTACTGTGGTTTACCTGTTGTACTATGGATATTGACCCTGAGGGTTCACTGATTGGCAGTTGACTATGTGTCAATTATAAACTAAACAAACTTCTTTGATTATGATTTGATTTAAGCTAGCTGAGCTGAGCCATTTTCTCTGCAACTTATCTCAGAGTATAGAATATTTTGCCCAACTTTTAGGTTATTTGATGTTTGTTTATGCAGTTTCTCCTAAATGTCAACAACCATATAGCAATGTGTGCAATACAGCCACATGCAGTATTCCAATTTAGTTTCCCAAACATATCTAGATTATCATACATAGTTAAAAATCATATTTCTATTCCTAATGCTTATATACCATTACATGACCCATGAAAGACCACATAAATCTTTTTTAACTGAATGTGGCACTGAATGCTGTATGTACTTTTTTATTCCCTCTGAACCTGACATCTCTTTAGTCAGTAAATATGAAAGTACTGTCCCCTATTCTGTAAGGATGGCACCTTTCCGGATAGCTGTTCCTTAATTATGCAGAGTTGCCCTCACACTACAAGACATGGGTAGGGAATGCAGAACAAATATTCTGTCAGCCTCATGTAAGACAAATAAAAAAAAAATAAAAGACTAAGAAAGAAACCTTGAACTTGACCCTGGACTTATGTTATGAAAACCAGAATACCTTAAACAGCATGTCCCTGTAACAGCAAAACATGAGAATATTTTACCAATTGCCTCAAACTATAAAAGTCCTTTATAAGCGTCAGCAG
>NW_009614463.1:31661-32380 GCF_000690535.1 Cariama cristata | reverse complement strand
TTTGTCAAAATCATCACCTAAAGAAATAGATTTCAGCTAACTAGAACACTGTTTATTATATGCTTGACTTAAACAACAGAAAGCTGTGAAGGAATATTTTGGCATGTAGAAGATAATAGGTATGACTTCATATCTTGTGCTCAAATCTCAAAGTTAGCTAAGTTACTTTTTTCCATTCATTTAGGAGTTCAGTGCTGATGACACAACTTTAAGTTAGGCAATGATTTCTATAATATTTTTAATGTGTTCCTCCTGGATGAATAATCTGTAGCAATAATAAAAAGCAGGTCATAGTTCAGAACTGATTTTTGGTTTTCACCAGGTGTAGCAATGATATCCTGAGCAGCAAAAACATTAGTGATTTATTAGCAACTATCAAATATATACCTAATGGAGTACTTCATCATCTCTGTCACCGTTTAAGGCTGGACTGGCTCTTAAAACAGGCAGCAGACGCTCTCTGTTAACCCCCTCCCTCCCCCCAGGAGGGGAAAGGACGGAGAAAAGGGAGAGAGGCTTATGGACTGGAAATTAAAACTACTTTAATAATACAATAATAATGGAAAATAGTATAATGTATTAATACTAATACTACTAATAATGAAAAAAAAAGAAAATTAAACAAAACCGATACTGAGTGTCCCGATGATGGTGGGGGATTGCAGGTCGCAGGCTGCAGCCCCCAGAGGCTCGGCTGGCGGCCCGGCACGGGGACGCCC
>NW_009614463.1:0-31599 GCF_000690535.1 Cariama cristata | reverse complement strand
TCAGATTGGAGGCAGGAGACCGCGCAGGGTCCCACAGGGATGACAGCCATGAAAGAAGAGAGCGAGACCCTCGTGATCCCTTAGCTTTATACTGAGGATGACGTGGATGGGATGGAATACCTCGTTGGTCAGTATTTGGTCACCTGTCCCATCTGCACTCTTCTGCAGGTGCGACCCTCTTACGACTTTTTACTCGCTTAACAAAAGGAGGCTTGCAGTGGCCTTGATTCTCATGGGGATCAGTATAAACATGGACCATTCTGCATACCAATCCTGCTGATACTTCAGTAGCAACTATAAACATCAAGTGTTATCAGGTCTGAAATGCAGACACTGTCTGAAAAACATGTACTGTACTTTCAGAAAATGCAGTTACTTAGAAGAAACTTAACTGAAAGAAAAACTCCTGAAAGGAGAAAAGCGTCCTGTTTTAGCCAAACCAGGACAATCTCCAAAGAAAAAAAGCAAAATATATGAAGCAAAGTCAATTAACTTTAAATGTAGTTAAAGAGAACAAGTCAATGGAAATACACTGAGGTGCTTGCTCGATGAAATTGAGTACAAACAACGATATGAACAGGCTGTGTTTTTAATTTTTAGTTAGTAACTGTTTTCTGTAAAGACCAGCTTGTGTACTATGGCAATAGATTTTAGCCACGGAACAGTTACATTAGCACCGGATACACACACGTTACTGGTAAATTGAAGTCAAATTCAAATTTACAAAAATATTTCACAGTAAGGCAGAAATCCAAGTCTGTAATTTAAAGTGACATTTATACATGGATTATTTTAGAAAGGAAAGCATCTACAAACAGAATTATTAGACAAATTAACTATAAACTGATAGGGTAGGCTGCTGTTAAGAACTGCTTATTTCTTAGAATTTTGGGATGTGTATTTTTGAGACTTTTGCAAATGAGTGGTTTAGAGTTGCTCAAAAAAAATCACCATTGGATGTCTTAGCAAAAGCGGTGTTAACATGATTTGTAGACGTGCAATTTAACAAAGTTTGATGGCAAGGTTGACTCTACTACATATGAAGGAAAATCTAGTTAGAACAAAGCTGGAATGATTTACACAGAGACTGGAGGTGAAAAGGGGTAAGGGAGACCCTCCCGTTCAGTCATGAGGTTCAGAGTGGATGCCTTTGTTTTCTAAACTTGTGATGAAGTGTACGTGTGACTACGTCCAACCTTTGTCTCACACTTGGACAACAGTTTGTTTAATGGAATTAGCTACATGGATTTAATTCGTTTTAATTCAGCATTCTATCAGTCACTTACCAAGGATCTGTTCACACAGAATCACAGAACCGCTGGGGTTGGAAGGGAACCTCTGGAGACCATCTAGTCAACCCTGCTGCCAAAGCACGTTCAACTACAGTAGGTTGCACAGGATTGTGTCCAGGTGGATTTTGAATATGTCCAGAGAAGGAGACTCCACAACCTCTCTGGGAGCCTGTGTCAGTGCTCTGCTACCCTCAAAGTACAGAAGTTCTTCCTAATATTAAGATGAAACGTCCTGAGTTTCATTTTGTGCCCTTTGCCCCTTAACCTGTCACTGGGCACCACTGAAAAGTGTCTGGCCCCATCCTTTTGACATTTACCCTTAAGGTAAGTATTGACAAGATCCCCTCTCAGTCTTCTCCAGGCTGAACAGACCCAGTTTCCTCATAACAGAGGTCTCTGTTGCAAATAAAGGATCTTTTCTCCTTGGTTAAGGAAGGATCTCTCAGCCTCAGGTAAATTAATCTTGGAAAAACCACTCGCTATTCAAGTGTTAATCGCATGATCGGAGTTCCAAATTCATTGACGCTCACTGGGTCATTCTTTTTCCTTTGTAGGTTTCCTAGAGGAGTTCATGGCCTGGCTCTGGCGTAGACCTTTGCCTCCCTTGGAGCCTATACCAAACTATGCTAATTTGGTTAAGGGGTCAAGTGCATCCACCACAGTGAGGTTATTGAAACTTTCTAGGCTGCCTATTCAAGCTTCCATGAAAGTCTTCTGGATTCCTGGTCAATGAAAGTTTAGCTACAGTATAGCTTACTGTTTCAGAAAAATCTGTCTATTGTACTTTCCAAGAGTTGCCCATAGGTATAAATATTTATATTTGACAAAAGCTTTTGTCTTCATGTAATTTCCCTGTTCCCTGCGGTGAAATTCCTGTGCCTTAATGGTTACCATGGAAATTAATAGCACCATGCCTCAATGATGGTTACTTCACTGCAGGATAGAGTAAAAGTAGTGAGCTGGGAGGAAGTAAACTGTCATTATCAACAAGTTTATTTGATAATTAGCAAATACAACAGAAAATAGGGTAAGTAGCAGAAGATAAATGACTTCACATTCTAATTAGGGTAATCCATAAGGATTCCCCAGAATGAAGATGCAGTTCATGTGGAATTTATTACTTTCCAAATACTTCTTGGTTTGTCCTGTGTATAGGGAACATTGTTTTACTAGTGCTTTGCCAACTTTCTCATTATTCTTTTTCATCAAAAATTCTTCTCTAATGTGTAAGCTGAATCTTCCTAATTTTAAAATGTAAATGCATTACTTTTTCCATGCAACAGGGATACAAATTTTCCATTCTTTCAGTAGTCATTAGTGTATTTGGATACTATCAACGTATTATTTTCCCCTCCTCAAAATTCTTTACACTAAGAAATCCAAATAAATTAATTTTATCCTTGTAGGTCAGATCTCCATACATAACACTGCTCTCATTTCTTTCTGCTGGATTTAAATGGTCCACATCCTTGTCAAAGATTACCGTCCAAAACTGTATATAGTGATTCATCTTCTGCCCTACTTATGATATGTACAAGAATTGTTCAAGTATTTTTTCATATAATCTTCCTAGTTACACTTCTGTACACACTTATGTATTACATTAGTAAATATTTTGTGTTTGTGTGGTCAAACTTCTAAATATGGTTCCATACGAAGATGTATCTCTAAAGATAAAATTACTACCAAATGAAAGAATTATTGTTGCATGAAGATTCTGAAATAATAATGTCTATATTTATGTTCAAAGGAAGTAGAGATGTCTTTAGTTCACCAGTGAATTATTCATGAGTTTTATAACTTAGTTTTAAAATAATTGATTTGGAAAATTAGCAAAACATCAACAGAAAAGTCACCTTACTTTTACTCATACTTGTTCAGACATTCAAGAACAAGTAAGGTTCTGGAAAGCTAGCAGTTCTCAATTCAAATTAAACTTCAGATTGATTATTGTCCTGATTTGCTATGAAGCTTTGTAAATTACTTCAGAAATTCCTTAAAATTTAAGTTATTTTTAGTATACAACTCAGTAAGACTTCACTAAATACCAACATATCCCTTGAACTGTTCAAAAAGAAATTGAGCAGGAACAATATATATTCCCTTCAACCTTGGAATAAAAAATAAAAAAATCCATCCACATATACATGGTCTACTATAATACAATTCTCCATTACATTGTCAGGTACCTTTGTTCAACTTCTCTGTGTATATCTGTGACATCTGGAGAAATTTATTTACTAAAAGCCTGTGTTCCAAATTGTGATGAAACAGAATGTAAGTAGATCCAATTGCCACGCACAATTACTGCAATTTCCTCACTCAGGTAAAAACTGGAAATAGAGTTTTATCTCAAATATTCCTTAAGCTTATGTAAAAAATAGACTTAAAAATGAAAGATTTACATGGAAAGGACATTGACATGTAAATCTCACTGGACTACCATGTTAATAAAGAGTATGATGTTCAACCCATTGCTCTATGCAAATCCTCTTGATCTGAAAAAGAAAGTAATTTCACATATGCTTTCTTTTCTCCCTGCTTTTTTTCCATGTAAAGTTGTGGTTCTATAAATTGGATTGTGGTTATTTTATTTCCAAAGAAGCAATAAGATAACTTTCACTACTGCTCTTTTAGAGGAGACAGTGAAAGACAAGGGTTTTGTTCCCTTCTTCCTCTCATTTGTGCATTTCTACTAGGGACTTAAATTGACCTTTCCAAATTTCAGCGAGAAATGCTTAATTTGAGCCAGTAAAGTAGTTTATTTGTCTCTTACAGATTTTTAGGCTTTGCCTATTACAAAGCATAGACATTTTCAGCATTCTCTATTTAGTTCGGTTTTCATGAGGTAGGCAATTAGCAGTAGCAATGTCTGACATTTAATAAGGACTGTACAATATGTGACCTTAGCATGATAAGTAGAGAAATAGTCTGTTCTCACTTCTTTCAACATTGCTCTGTATTTGAAGCTTAGATAATTAGTAAGAATAGTGTGTCAATAAAGTATCCACATAATTAAGCAATTCTTCCTCCTAAGCCATCTAATTATCATAACATTTATAAGACATCAGACTTTGACCCATTTCCTTTAATGTGAGAATGGAACAGTTAGTCATCTTTCTCACCATGTCCTATTTATTCCCCTTCCCGTTGCTAAAATGGAAATATATATCACTCCATCTTTCCTTTCTTTCCATACTCAGGAATATTTTTATTTACTGCGGTTCATCTTTTTTTTCAGGCAGTTGATATTAAGTGCAATATCTTTTCCCCCTCTTAAAATAAAAAAAAAAGTGAAAACTTAAAATAGCATCATGCCATTATGTTATCTTTTATTCTGAGATGAATGACTGATGGCAATAAATGCTGCCTCAATGTATTTGTCCTTTTTTTTCTAACCTATGAATGCAAGTTGTTCACAATATTTTTCATACACAACACGTTATTCTATCAAACTGTTCGTGAAAGATGTAAGACAAAAATCTTCTAACACAACTACCAAGATACTTTTGCCATTTATTGGCTTATTTTTAGAAAACCAGTATAGCTATGCAGTTAAATGGAGAAAAATAAAAGCAGTTATATTTATTAGATGGTTTCATTTCATTATCATAAAAGTATTCCTTGTTCATGAGTATGAAGTAAGGTGAAGTATTCAAAAGTTAGCATTTCACACTAAGTTGACTCATGCACTTGATATCTCTCACTTTTCCTGTGTTACAGTTGCACAAAAGTTCTTAACTAATACCAAGAGTCCATTATGCTCAAGGATGTTCACACAATAAGAGCCGGACTTGGTCCGAAAGCTTTGCAATGTGAGAAAGGAAAGGCAAAAGATGAGATAAGGAAAATACTATTATCTCATTCTCCAGTGTTTCATAAGGAATTCGTGGTCAAAAGGAATTGAACCAAATTTTTCAAGAAGCCTAGTGCCAATCCTTCCTCCTCCATAGAGATTTGTGAGTTACAATTAAAATTAAAAGCAAATGAAAGCAGCATCAGACCCATTTTTGAGCTTCCTGCAAGAGATTTTTACCCTCACATGTACACATTCTGTAAAAAGGAACATTGTGATGTGAAAGCATCTTGGAAAATGTTATTGTATCACCAGAAGTGATGTTCATTGCCTGCAATGATTTTTGTATGCTAGGAATCTTCATTCCTAATGAGCTTTTGTAGAAGATTGCCAAAGTGTATAATAGAAGTTCTGTTTCTCTTTATTTTGTAGGAAAAGAAACATTCCTTCTCAAGACTGATTCAGTGCTAAATGAAAAATAAAATTTGCAAATTTGAATACTGAGGTGGATAAAATGTTTAAGCATACTTTTCACAGCTTTAAGATTAAGCACATAAGTTGTATAGATATTATGAAGTCCTGAATACCACTCATCAGCTGCAACTTCAAATCAAATTCATCTGTTACCAGAGAATATTTACATGACTATCATGTACGATGCAATTTTTACATGTAGTGAGAAATCTTGCTAGCAGGGGATGAAAAAAATTGATTAGTGGGATCTGTAGATGATGGCATACATTAATTCTAACAGTGAAAGTTACTTTTTGGGAAAAAATAAGGGCAGAGAGAAGAAACAGGAAAGGGAAAAGTCTTCACAGTTGCCATCTAGGAGAGCAAATCATGAAACAAGCATTATTGTCTGTGTGCTCTCTCCAGTGCAACAGGTGGTGACAGTGAAGATGATAGTGATGTCGGTTTCCCTGGTACTATATACTTTTTGCCAGGACCTTCTAAAACTCCCTATTGTTTTATAATAACATTAGTAATAATTAGAGCATGATAATCAGGTGCAAATATTGCAAATGGGATGGTTGCTTGGCTTCTGTGCGCATATTCTTTTGGTTAACTACTACTTGGTAAATATCTACTTTACTGTGCACAACATTTATTTTTCTCAAATATAAACTAAAAATTATGAAACAAGAGATGAAAAAAGGGGATATGGGAGGATTAAGGATGATTCTTAGACCACTGATAGTTGTTTGCCATGAGAACCTGCCATGATAGTCTTGGCATGTGCAGGCCATGCGAGGAGAAATATAAGAAAAATAGCATGATAAAGAAAAAAAAAATACTACCACAGAGACTCAGAAAACACTTGTCTCAGCTTCAGGAAAAAGTTACAGAGCTGCAAACAGTATATTTGTACTGTTTTTCCCACTTTCTGCTTGTATTCTTACTTCGTCAGATCTGCCTGTCTTAAGGTAGGTGTAACTGTCTCATTGTTCTTATATTTAGGCTTCTGTTTCCCTCCCCACCCACCCCCATTTCCCTCTCCCTAACCCCTAGAACTATGCTTTACCACTGTCTTCATCCAATTCTCCTTCTGTATCCCTTATCTTTGCCCACTTCCTGAGGCACAGTTTGTGTGCAGCACCGCAGAAGAGCTGCTGCATGCAGAGCGTACAGGGAGCGCAAGTGCCTGAGAACAACTGTACAGTCTGAGGGAACAATGTTCTGGAAAACCTTGTTCTGTATTCTTTGTACCCCTGACAGTGCCTAGTTACTTTTATTTTACGCTTGATTTCTTATTTAGCTCCAACTGTTACTCAATGGATCTACTAAGACTTCTGTTTGTTAGACTGAATATATCCTCTATCACCAGCTTTTCAGTTCCCTAAACACTTCCAGATCCTGATCAGGTCAGTCATTCACTAATAAACTGAACAGACTAAACTTTTATATTAAGGGATACTCCCAAGCCTTTAAATTATTTTTTTCATTTTTTTCCTGAATTCTGGATGGATGAACGGATTACTGCGGCATTTTTTAATATGCTACCTACACATCTTGTTATGCTCTGCTGTATTTCAGAGGAACTTGAGAGGCCTCTTGCTTCTCACAGTAGTTAGAAAGACCTCTTGTGCCCAATGTGTTGATAAAATTGATTTTGGCCAAAGGTTTTTACAGTTCTATGCTGAAAAGTTTGGTAAGAGAAAAAAATAATGATCCTTAGACCTAACATGTAAAATCCTCCCAAAACATATATTATACTTTCTCTTGTCATATCTTAAAGACAGTATGGAATTTCCAGCTTATGTAATTTGGATTTTCCAAAGTATTTTTTGTATGCGATATACTGAGAGCAAAAAACCTAGCTGGATGGAACAGTGGTGAAGCAATAGCTACTGTCAGAGAGTAATGTGTCTTTGAACATTATCAGTGAATTACAGGGAAGATTATGAATAAAGAAAAGAGCAAGTAAACTCAGATTTCTGGTTGTTCAAGACATAATAGGGCATTTTTACAACACTTTCATTTTGAGGCTAGTAAGTAAATATCACTGGTGAGTTTAAGCTGAATTGCTAATCATGATCTAGACATCACTGGAAGGGAAATTCTTCATTTGGTTGTGTGTAAACTGAAGAATAGTTTTCTTGAATTCCCCTGCCAGTCTCTTGCACTCAAGATCTTGTTACAGGCAAAAGCAATATACTTTATATGAAAACCAAGTCTTTGTCATTAGTCTCATTTAAGTCTTAACAGCCTAATCAAAGAGTTATGAGTCCATTTACAATGATACTTAAACTTCTAATTATGTACAGGTAAAACTGACAAACTTTCTAGTGTCTATATCTTTCTTTAGCGTTATATTCATCGTTCCAGACTCCCTCCATGTTCCTATGTCTGATTTCAGTTCACACTATATAAAATAGCTACAAGTTATAACTATCCATTAGTTACAAAATAGATAAAACAGTAGGCATTACATAACACTATTGTACAAAGCAAAGAAAAAACGAAAACAGAGTTATTCAGTCATTAGATAATTGCAGTTACACATCTCCAGGCATCTCAAGAGAAGTCTAGACAAAGCCTGAGAAGACTAGAGGCCTGTGTTGTTAAAGTAACACAAAGACTGTGATTTCTTCCTAGGAACAGGACTTTATTTACTGGGCTGCAAGCCTATAATGCAGATATTTTAATGGACCATAACAAAAATGTTCTGTTCCAAGCACTTTTTTCTGCCAAATGCAGATATAGCAATGAAATGCAAAATGATATGAAAGTTAACCACTGAAGAAATAATGATAGTCGAAATCCACAACTAGATCAAAGTCTGTGTGAGCAGTTATACATATTGATGGTCAATATTTAACCTAAGACCTCAAAAGGTCCTCCCAAGTTAAGAGAATTTATAATGCATGCCAGCCTTCTCACTGCAAATATCCTATTTGCATAGGACATTGTACAGGAAAATTACTATATTGTATGGCAAAACAAGACAATCAAGGAAAGTGTACTTTTTACGAATCACTGGCTAGGATCCTGGAAAAACACTGGAAAGAGCATTATGGAAGTGCTCAGTCTAACAGTTAAGAAAATTCCATTCCGTAACCATTGTATCAAATGGTCTTTATAGTATAAATGTGTATTAAATTTGTATATATATATAAAAATATAAAGATAGATAGAGATCTATATATAGTAATGAGGTAGTGGAATTTTACTGGAGATTTTGGTATTATTCATACTTACGTAAAACAAGCTACAGGACAGACTGACCCTGGAAGTGAGGACTTTGCTTCTTAGAAGCAAGAGCTATCCATGAGGGATAAAGGATATCCCTGGACAATCAATATAAGAACAGCATCCTAGCCTCTCTAACATGTCTTTGAAACCCTCCCAGGGTTGTCTGGTGTCATAGATCAGAAACTCTAGCAAGATTGACTCCAGGGATGTCTGGGTCAACAGAGAAACAACAAAAACGCTGCAGAAATGGAGTTGCTTTGCAAAGTTTTAGTATGATTAGTAATCATTAGTGTGGATGTGTGATGTAATCATTAGTGATTAATCAAATCGTGTTGTGCCTGAACATTTGAAGGGTATAAGCACCCTGCGTAAAATCACATTCAGAGTGCCCCAATTTGACTGGAGCACTTCAGGCACATGAATAAATATTTATTCTTGTAATTCTGTACTTTGCATCATAGCCTCTCTCCTCATCCAGCATGGGCCAAATGTGAATTTTCATGACACAGTTCACTTTCTTTTGAAGTCCCAGGTTCTTTGTTGCAGAAGTCATCACACATACATAACTAAAAGAGTGCATTGGCAGTTGACAATGTATGTCCATGATGATAATAAGTAATTGCACATAATTTTCCAAGAAAAGGAGTACTGGGTACCTCCACAGACAGAAAGGCAATTCTTGCTTGCATTTTCTATAGACGGATACCTTGTAAATCTAATATTGATACTTAGAGCATAACACAATGCATGAGCATGCACTGTTGAAAAGCATCTTCCAAAATATCTAGGGAGTTATTTAAAATGAATGAAAAAATTTCAAGGGCAAAAACTTTGAAGAAGGTGAAACTCTGATTGATGTCAAACTACAAGAGAAGAAGCAGTTCTATGAATAAACTCCCTACTGTGCATCTTTCAGTGCTCAGGTTTGCCTCAGTAAAGCCAGAACTTTTTAAACTTGCCAAAGAGACTACACCAAAAAAAAAAAAACCACTCACTATTTTAGTCTGTTTGTTTCTTTGATGTATTTCACTGGACAAGAGAAGTCCTAGTTGTTTTTGAAGATATCTTGAGGCACTGGCATTTGAGATAGGAAGTTCACAGAGGAAAAAAATCGTTCAAAGGTAGACTTGATGTGGTAGGTTGGCTGCTGAAAGAAAAGCATTACAAATTAGTAGCTACATCAAAACATAGTGATGAATCTTGTGGGTCTCTATCGGGACAGAAGTCATTAAGTTTGTTAGCATTACAGTTGTGCAACAAGGGCAAAAAGAGTAGAGTTAGAGTTACACTCCATTTCAGAATTATAAAATATATTGTGCCATGCTGACCTTTCAAATGCACAGAATGAATACCAAACTGAAACTTCTGTGGCAGTGCTTCCATCTCCATAAGCACAGAATAATCCTGGAAATGCAATGTTCATCTAGAGCAATGCAGAGTATTAGAATAGCAAAACAAACAACTTTCCCAAATAATTTTTGGGAAGGTGCTGGAAGACATTGGTAGGTAGCTCAGAAGTCAGATGCTTTTCCAACAACATCAAATCTATACCTCCTTCAAGATACAGACTTTATATGCTCATAAACTCATTATTTTTTTTTTCTCTCTCCTTCTAGATTGTAGAAAGAGAGAGGTTATATATACAAAAAGAACAAGAATCATAGATTCATAGAATCATAGAACGAAAGAATGGTTTCCGTTGGAAGGAACCTTTAAAGATCATTTAGTTCCAATGCTCCTGCCACAGACAGGGATAATTTCCACTAGATCAGGTTGCTCAAAGGCACATCCAGCCTGATCTTGAATACTTCCAGGGATGGGGCATCCACAATTTCTCCCAGTGACCCATTCTAGTGTCTCACCACCCTCATTGTAAAAAAAGTCTTCCTTATATCTAAGGTAAATCTTCTCACTTTCAGTTTAAACATGTTGCCTCTGGTCCTGTCACTACAGACCCTGGTAAAAAATCTGTCTTTCTTTGGGAAGGTGCTGGAAGACATTGGTAGGTAGCTCAGAAGTCAGATGCTTTTCCAACAACATCAAATCTATACCTCCTTCAAGATACAGACTTTATATGCTCATAAACTCATTATTTTTTTTTTTCTCTCTCCTTCTAGATTGTAGAAAGAGAGAGGTTATATATACAAAAAGAACAAGAATCATAGATTCATAGAATCATAGAACGAAAGAATGGTTTCCGTTGGAAGGAACCTTTAAAGATCATTTAGTTCCAATGCTCCTGCCACAGACAGGGATAATTTCCACTAGATCAGGTTGCTCAAAGGCACATCCAGCCTGATCTTGAATACTTCCAGGGATGGGGCATCCACAATTTCTCCCAGTGACCCATTCTAGTGTCTCACCACCCTCATTGTAAAAAAAGTCTTCCTTATATCTAAGGTAAATCTTCTCACTTTCAGTTTAAACATGTTGCCTCTGGTCCTGTCACTACAGACCCTGGTAAAAAATCTGTCTTTCTTATAAATCCCCTTTACATATTTAAATGTCACAATAACCTGTCCCTAGAGCCTTACCTTCTTCAGGCTGAACAATGCCAACTCCCTCGGGCTTTCTCATACGAGAGGTGTTCCAGGCCTCTGACCATTTTCTTGGCTCTCCTCTGGGCCAGCTGTAACAGATCCATGTCTTTCTTGTGCTGGGGACCCCAGAGCTGGATGCAATACTCCGGGTAGGCTCTCACAAGAGAAGAGTAGAGGGGGAGAATCACCTCCCTCAACCTGCTAGCAACACTACTTTTAAACAACCCAGGAGAGGATGGACCATGAGATTAATCAGGCACAATTTGCCCTTAGTGAAGCCATGTTGGTTGTTACCAATTACCTCTCTGTGTTCCATATGCCTTGACGTAACTTCCAGGAGGATCTGTTCCATGATCTTACCAAGCACAGAGGTGAGGCTGACTGGTCAGTAGTTCCCAGGGTCCTCCTTGTTACCGTTTTTAAAAATAGAGGCTATGTTTCCCTTTTCTCCAGTCACTGAGGACTTCTCCTGACTGTCACAGCTTTTCAAATATGATGGATAGTGGCTTAACAACTACATCTGCCACTTCCCTCAGGACCCTGGGATGCATCTTGGTGGGTCCCATGGACAGGTCACAGCTCAGGTTCCTCAGGTGGTCTCAAACCTGATCTTCTCCTACAATGGGAGGTACCTCATTCCCCTACTCCTTGCCTTGAGGTTCAGGGACTTGGGGGACATGGGAAGAGTCATTGCCAGTGAAAATTGAGGCAAGAAATTGTTGAGTACCTCAGCCTTCTCCTTGTCGGCCATCACTAGTCTTCTTGTCTTACATATCGGAGTGATGGGGGTGGTACATTTTCTTTTGTCTTCCTTTTCTGACCAATATATCTGTAGAAACCCTTATTATTCTTCACATTCCTTGCCAAATTCAGCTCCGACTGTGCCTTAGCTTTCCTGATCCCATCCCTACATATCTGGGCAGTGTCCCTGTATTCTTCCTAGGATATGTGACCCTGCTTCTTATGTTTTAGTTTGACCTTACTCAGCCATGCTGATGTCCTGCTTTCCATGCCTGATTTTTTTACATATGGGAATCAAGAGTTCTGGTGCTCTAAGAAAGATGAAGCATTTCACGGGTGTTTCCCTGTTGGTTCCTAATGTATCAGCAGCCTCTGGCCCTGCTCTGTTGTTCAAAACTCAATCCACTTCACCTGCTAAATCTAGTTTAAAGATCCTTTCATAAGCCTGGCCAGCTTGTTATTGAAGACCTTCTTGCCCCAATTTGTCAGACAAATCCCATCAGCTCCCAAAAGGCACAATTTCAGGTATATTAACAAGTGAATTTTTAAATTATAAAATATGGACATAAAAAGATTGTCTTTGAGTTTAAATACAGAGAAAAACTTGTGTCATTTTTTTTTTATTTCTAAAAAAATTTGTCAGCAGGAGACTAGAATACTCTGATGACTGGAATAATCTCTGTCACAGCTGATTGTTAGGCCCCAGCTCAGCAAATACTGAGATACATGGAAAATCCTGAGCACTGCAGGAACTTGTCACAATTTCTCACAAACAAGAACATATTTTAAGCTAAAAAACTCCAAATTTTTAAATTATTCAGTTTCCTGAACTAGCTTCCCTTTCTGCATGCCATCACTTCACTGAATTGGGAGGTCTTGGTTGGCCATTTTTTGATTAATAAATCCCATTCTTCCATAGATTGTAAAATGCTTTTTAAGAGAAATGCCATCAAAAATTACTTAAGGGGATAAAATGACAGGAGAAAGTGTGCATATTTGATTCCATCTATCAGGAAAGAAAATTTAACCAAAGAATAAATGTCTCAATAGAAGGAAAAAGAATAAAACATTAACAACTACATATAATTAGATCTGTATTGCTCAGAGAGTGGCTATAGCAGATACCCATAGAGGAAAAGCAGTCTTCTTGATACTCTCTGTCTGATTTTGATTAATATATCACTTTTTCTTTCACAAGGGACAATGTTTGGAAGGCACCAGAGGCAGAATCAGATACTGCCATTCATGCTAAGATATCAATAAATACAATATTTATTTATTTATTTTTACTTTTATAGCTGCACCAACTCTCACCTTTGCTATCCATACCAAAAAGCAGGACATGTCAAATGAACAGGACAAGCAAACTGAGGACACATGCTGTATTGTGATACCTGCTCAGTCTTGTTTTCCAGGTGATGCTCTCAGAGTCCAATACTCTCTGATCAGGAGGGTATCAAGTTTACTACCAGATTTTCTTATTTGAAGACAGTTATCTTACACAGGATTTCAGATTTAATAGAGTGATACAAAATACACTGAAAAAACAATACTAATGTGACACTTAGTGAAACGCAGCCATTGCAATACACACTTCAGTCACGGTACCAGTGTGATACTCATTAGCGGTCTCTATAATACATTCACTGTCATGACACTGGGCATCCCAAATCGCTGGGAAGAAATACATGGGTTGAAGTCAGCTCAAGTATGTTTCTTTCTTGGAAACTCTTGCTAATTATTTAGGTTTTATACGCCAGGTTGGGCTGAGCCATGCATTCACTCTCTCCATGCTGGTCTGGCTGACTCAAGGAGACATTTACACCACCAGTTGATCCACTCAGCTGTTGATAACTGTTTATCTAAAAAATAAGCCACCCTCTGGTCCCCTTTGCAGTAAGATAAAGTTAGCTTCTTTACCACAGTTGTGGTCAGTCATATCCTACATTATTTTCTGAACTTCATGGGCAGATTGCCCTTGCAATAAAGATCCACTGATCTTTATTCTATTATAGGGGTTTATTGAGCGCATCACATTCTATCCCTAGGGGTTTAGTCAGTCACAGATGCTGACGACTGACTGAACAGTAGCATTAAAAAACCTTATTGGTTTGGTTTTAAAATACCCATAATATTCTATCAATACTAGTTACCTTTAATCAAAACCCGCTCATTTCTGGTGGAAATAGAAGAATGAGTCAGACAACAGCTGAAAACTACTCACTGATAAATTTATAAATTTTACCCTTCTTTACATTCAATGAAAGTCTGTATTGCTCATCAATATATACCATGTCCTTTCTTTTTTAAATAAAGTTTTTTGACAAGTTATTTACATTTGAAATTGAAAACCAGTTAATTTGTTGTTCTGAAATGGATAAAGAGAAATTCTAACCTTATTTTCAGAGAGCACAAATTCAAGTGGAAAAAAACATTAATCCATCAGTATCTTCCAGAAGTTTTCTGACCCACACTCCACTACTTTGCTTTTTGTTAACTTGCTGTCCCCAAACTCAGTGCCAAACTAATTCTCTTTGTAGAACAGAAATGTAAGAGAGATTCCTGCAGGGCTACAGATGTCTGAGCATTTTTCTATTAAAAAAATGTTGTTTTTTGTTAAGCTCTATTTATGACAGTAATAAACAAAAGACTTAATATCTGCACTCTCTCATCCCACTAGTGATCAAATTCATTGATAAAACATACTATAACACAAACTCCTGATACAATAAAAGGGGTTTTTTATAACAATGAGGGCAGATTTATTATAGTAGGAAAAATGCATTTTAACAAAGGAAGAATGTGTTCTGTTGTGTAAGCCTGACAGCATTGCTCGCAGCACTCTGATGTCCCAAGGAGCCTCAGATACTAAGAGGAAAACAAAATAGTAACATAGCACACAGTAAACATTGTACTAATAAATCTTTTTCACAAATTCATCAATCAAAAAATGTATATGTCTGTATAGGTGTAATCACCCTATCAATATGAATAGATCTCTCTGACACCTGTATCTCCAGTATCTCCAATATCTAAACTATCTGCTCAGTAGTTTACTGTTTACATAATCTCTGGTTAGCAATTTTTGACAGAATACAACTGCAAGTTTCAGTGACTACACAGGTATGCTCGTCCATAGTGCTGTCACCCCTTCATTTGCTATATAGGTACATTCAGAGCAAGATGCTAAGCTAATGCCATTCTTATTGCAGTGAAAACATCAGTGAGTAATTAGGTATGCCATCTCTTTCTGGTTAAAAAATTTGTATCTGATTATGGAACATTATGCCAATTCTTCTCTTCCACTGCTGACGTAGACTGCTGCCTGTGAATGTGCCATATTTTACTTTTCCTTTCTCTTGAAGCCTGTAGAGAAAAACCTAAAAAGAGACAAGAAGCATCTGCAAACCACCTAGACTGCAGCATGTTCTGTTGCATACTCTATACCCTTTTACTACAGTTCTACTATCCCCACTACCACAGCCTGATACACTTTGCTAATCTTTGTCTAATGGATATTCTATTTATATCATGATGGAGAAGTAAAAGAGTCTCAGTTAAATCCATTTTTAAAATGGTAATCGGAGATACACTGACAGGTGAAGATTGAAGTCTCAGTTGTCACTCTTCAAAACCAGCTATGAGCACCTTGGGTGGCAGATGTATGAATTAGCATAGATATATTTTCTTCTGTCTCTAAATATATAACTAAAGTACATTCAGTAGAGAAATAATGGCTAACTTTGTGAACACTAGTTGACTAAACGATTGACTGCAGTTAGTACTTTCGGATGCAGTGGACTTTTGTTATCATGAAGATGGCCCAAATACACCACTGTAGGAGAAATTCTGGTGTCCTGACTCATTTTGAATAATATCCTCCAGAAAGAAGACTACGGTATATTCAAGGAACTGTACTTGGAGTTTAAAGGTACTGAGTTAACACTTCCAATGTTTATTTAAACACTTTTTTTAAAATATTTTTTAAAATGGAAAGCATTCATGATAGCAAACATATTTCTGATCGGCTTTTTCACAGCTAGAAAATGACCTTTAGAATGATTAAGAGGATGTCAAATCTTTCAAGTCAAAGTGTTGATGTACAAAGTCATTATTTAAACATTTAATGAACTTTTTTTCCCCTTTCCCTTCTGTGTTTATTACCTAACATTTGCATAATATAATAATTCCAGTCAGCAAACTGTAAATTCCTCCCAGGAATGAATAACATCTTTCATGAACTGTGAGGAGGCAGGAAATATCCTCTGTAAAGAAACAAATGAAGTAACTCCTCTGCAGATCTTTAGTAAGGCAAAAACTTTATGGTTTGACACCTCTCCTCTTGTTTTCTTTTTGGTTGCAACAGAAGGTCATTAAATTTTGCTGACTCACTCTACAGCACTGTGTCATGTTAGAATCAGCTTTGAGGAAAAGTCAAAACAAGTAACTGTAAGAAGCACCAGGGTGGAAGAAGCGCTCAGAAGCCTGAACTCTGACCCTTTATGAAAAATTACAATCTAGTCCCATTCAGGAAAATCAGGATCACACTGGCAACTCAAAGGGCAAGCAGGCTTATCTGACTGCTTTCTTCTCCTCATGGAACAGAAAAGCAGTATTATTTTGTTCACCTCATGCATATGCCATTTATCCACATGCCATTCATCCACCCTCTTTCCACTGTTAAACAGATCAGTGCATACAAACAAGATACAAAAAGATACTCCTCTGCTTATGGTGGTGATTTTCTTCTTTTTTTTTCTTTAATAGCCAACAACTATCAGAATAACCACCATCTCAGACTTGAGAAATACTTGCAAACATTAGCAAGACTTGTCAGAGATCTAAAAGTAGGTAACAAGGGAATAGATACTTAACCCTAAAAATCTTGACAAAATAGAGCACATGATACAAGCATAAAAAAATTATTTTAAGGCAAATGATGAAGATTCTTATGATGAACTTGGGGTCTGAGATATATAGAAGGGAACACTATAGATTGCAGCCATGCATATAATAGAGGGCAAAAGATAATCTGACTGGCAAGTACTGCCATCAACCACAGGATAACTTACTAAGTGTAAGCCAGAAGAAAAAGACCTCATAGGTCTTGCAAGCCTACCTTTCCTAGAAGCAGCCCCTGCATATGATGGTTCATTACAAAACATTTTAGAACCTGTCCTACATTAGGCTATGCACTTTCTTCAGGAATACTGTCAATGTCAAGCTCTCCTCAAGAATGGGTGCTTTCAGCTGACAAAAAAATTGGTAATTTCTATTTTCACTGTGAAATCTGCATGAAGAGGCCATGATAGGACACATCAGAACTAGGATTCTAGCTTTTAGAGTGAAAGGGCTTATCTACCACAGCATTTCCAACATAATTTAGAACACTTCAGTCAGGCTAGGAGATATTATTAGATTCACTTTCTCACTAAGGCTTATGAAAAGACTATATGAAAAACTCTGCTTCTATAAACACTTTGTCCTTTGAAACATGCATTAAAGAGCATATCAACTGCACTTTCAGAAACTTGCTTTCTGTTTTAACCAAGTGAAAAAACTAGAACTGATTCACAGTAAAAATAATTCTTCAGATAAAAAAAGCTGTGATTAAAGCTTTCTGCTAAAAGGAAATTTCAGTATAAAACATATAGCAGCTTTTGGTGTAAATAAAGACATATATTAGGTTTGTGTGCAAGGTTTTGACAGTGAGGAATCTAGCAGGGGTGTCTTCTGTGAGAAGATGACAGAAGATGCCCTTATGTCTGACAGAGCCAGTTCCAGCTGGCTTCAAGACAAACCTGCCACTGGCCAAGACTAAATCAATCTGTGACTGTGGTAGTGCCTCTGTGATAATGTATTTAAGAAAGGGTGAAAACTACTGTGCAACATCAGCTGAGAGAGAAGAGTGATAATGTGTGAAAGAAACATCCCTGCAGACACCAAGATCAGTGAAGAAGAGTGAGGAGGTGCTCTGGGCACTGGAGCAGAGATTCCCCTGCAGCTCGTGATGAAAACCACGGTGAGGTAGGCTGTCCTACTGCAGCCCATGGAGGGCCATGCTGGAGCTGATCCCCACCTGCAGCCTGTGGAAGACCCCATGGCACAGCAGGTGGATGTGTTTTGAAGAAGACTGTGACCACACGGAAAACCTGCGCAGGAGCAGACTCCTGACAGGACCTGTGGCCCCACGGAGAGAGGAGTCCACGCTGGAGCAGGTTTGCTGGCAGGACCTATAACCTAGAAAGGGACCCACACAGTAGCAGTTCATTCTTGAAAGGTTGCAGCCCATGGAAAGGACCCACATTGAAGAAGTTTGTGAAGGACTATCTGACGTGGGTGAGACCTCATGCTGGAGCAGGGGAAGAGTGTGAGGAGGAAGGAGTGGCAGAGACAACATGTGGTGAACAGACCAAAAGCCCCATTCCCAGTCCTCCTGTACCACTTGCGGGGGTGAGGAGATACAGAAGTCGGGGTTGAAGTTGAGCCCAGGAAGAAGGGAGGGGTGGGAGGAAGGTGGTTTTAGATTTTTTCCGATTCCTCATTATTCTACTCTGATTTGACTGGTAATAAACTAAATCAATTTCCCCAAGTCGAGTCTTTTGCTTGTGATGGTAATTGCTGAGTGATCTCCCTGTCCTTATCTGAGCCCATAAGCCTTTCATCATATTTTCTCTCTCCTGTCCAGTAGAGGAGGGGGAATGATAGAGCAGCTTGGTGAGCACCTGGCAGCCAGCTAAGGTCAACCCACCACAATAATATGTTTAATTAAGGAAGAAATTTTAACTAATTGTATGCTTGGGCTTTCCAAGCCCTCCAGGCCTCATCTATTGAGGAAAACCTATGGATCGAGACCACAGAAGCTTAGTTGGAGAATAGCTACTAGCAAGACCAGCTGCTGCAGCGACAGGCTGACAGCATAACCCCCTCCTCTTCTAGGAGTTCCTATAAACTTGCAAAAGCTGTTCTTAGCTTAGAGGCCATGGTTACAGTAGACACTTCAAGAAATGCAGCTGACAATTAAGCAACCATATTCTGGTAGCGGCTTGGAATTGACACCAAAAGTGTACCAATGGCTCAGTCAACAGTTTAGCCCGTAGTTAAGATGTTGGGAGCAACTTCCAACGCTACCTTTTAGTTGTCATGCTTAGGAAGGTGAGCCAGGTCAGAGTAGTAAGCCCTACAGCCACCTGGTAGCCTGGAAGGTTTCAAGACATGGGCCAGAGGGGATCATAGTGCAGGTTCAGGAGTTGAACATGGAAAGCATTAGACATATGGCAGGTTAAACCAAATTTCTATTGATGCCAAACAGGCAGCATAGACACAGCTGGTATTTCAGATGTTGCTGCAAAGAACAGAAAAGTTTTCTCTGAAATTTGCAGGCAAACCAAAACTGACTTCACTATGTAAAGCTAAGCTAGAGAACACAATTTAATCTGTTCTTTCTCTGGAGTGAGGATACAATATCCTTAGTGCAAAACCACTGCTGTATAAGAGAATAGATATATTCATTGCCAGATTCGGGTTTCCAGTGGTCTTGAAAAGTGAGCTTAAACATAGATCATCACTGTAATATAAGTAATTGGTAATAAAAGCTTTGATAACTGTGCATTGGCCTTTAAATGGCACACACCGTATATCCAAAATACCAGCAAACTACCATTCAGAAATTAAAAGTACAATGGTAAACCTGCTTAGACTATGATCTAAGACAAGCAAAACAAAGATGAAATTGCAATGATGATCTGGTACTACTCATCATGACTGTACTGAATGATCTAATAAATTCTCTCCATCTCTGGATTATATGAAGTCTCATATTCAGAAGCATATGATTCTGCAGCGATATTTTTTAACAACTGTTTATGTGCTATGGTTATAGTAATTTGAATTTCCTGCCTGTTCAGCAGTGCACTCCGTAGTTGCTGTTTCAGAGCAATCTAAGAGGCAACATCCCTTCCTCCTCTCTCTCTCTCCATCTTTCTCTCTTTCCTATTTTTGTACTTCTCTTATCAGCAAGGTAGAGGAGGTTACTGAGCTTGAAGTGCAGCACAGAGTTTTCTTTAAATCAAGTTTTCCTCTCTGATACACACATTCTTTTGCTTCTAGTCAACAAGCTGATAGTCATAGGGAGACAGTATACTATGGCCTGAGAAATACTTTGGATTAGAAAGGAGTACTACTTCATGCCTTTTTCCAACCGGAGACTGATAAACTCTAAAGGAAGCAACATTATCTCTATTCCATTTAGGACAGAGGCTTTTGAAGTAGAGAATTGTTTAGAAGATACCAAAGGTGATATGGCACAAAACCTTTGTCATTTTCTGCTTTAATTCTCTTCCATAACAGAGAGACAAAACAAATATTTTGAACTCTTCAGTTACAAAAATAGCTGTGATTACTCCATTGGGACCCATTGGCAAATTAACATAAAATGACATTAATGAAGAAACAATTACATCTGAAAGTCTTGTACTGTTTAATCTCTATGATTATTGTCTCTTATGAACTGTAATCACCAACGGTGCACAATTTGTATTTAGGTCTCCAGCCCCATTTAGTCTGAAACAAAAATGAGTAACCATCTTATACTACACTTCAATCTTTCTAATTGTTATAAATCATTCTTATTGTGTGGTGATAAAGCAGGAAATCATCTGCCAAAGTGATCTCAACAGCAATCCAATTATTAGTGTTTCCATACACACAACTGTTATGTATGAGATCTGCAATGTATTCTTAGCCTGGAATGGTACAGCAATTAAGACCTTGATTGGCTATCTGGCTGAATACCTCCCCTCTATAAGTACAAATTTACATTATTTTGTTAAAAGGCTCACAAAGCAAAGATGAATCTGGATGCTCTCCATGAACCTGCTTTGCAACTAATTAAAAGTAATTTCAAAATGCCTAATGAATTTCAATTTACTTGCAAGTAAAGGCATCTAATATATATGGTCAGAATAGATGATTTATAAACATGTTACTACAGAAATTAAATAACTCTTCTATGCCCTTTGCATATGTGTTTTAAATACTAAAATAGTGGGATAAGCTAGATCCACAGAAGAAGGTAAAACACCCAGGTATCCAGACCCAGGAAAGGCTGAAATGTGATCTATATGAATTCACATGACAAAATGACAAAACATTTTCTTTAGATAGAAGAAAAGAATGGGACAGAGGAAATACAGGGTTCACATTAAGGAGAAAAATTGTGTTTCTGTGTATGAAGAAAGTCGGTGAGCAGTATTGCACCATCTAAGAAGAAGTAGTGTGCAATATAAAGTCCAAAGTGTATCCTAATAGGCATGTTAAGAATCCATTGGCTGAGTTCCATATTGGCACAAAAGAACTATAAAATGATTACATATCAAGTACAACTGATTAAATTATTAAATATCCAGCAGAAGAGCTCAACCGTCATGAAGCAAGGCTGAATATCAGGTAGTTAGAAACTCATATATTTCCTTTAAATCACAGGAATTTCAGGTTATGTCCCAAAGGTTTAAAAGGTAGAAAATATGAAAATCAAATAATGTTTATGTATCAGGATTGTAAGAAAATTTAGAGATCATATCCGAGCAGTTGTAGCAGTCCAGTGAAGTTTCAGCTGACCTGAAAAGGCATAAAATAACCCCCATTTTTCAAAAAGAGAATAAGGAAGACCCAGGGAACTACAGGTCACACAGTCTCACCTCTGTGTCCAGCAAGATCATGGAGCAGATCCTCCTGGAAACTATGCTAAGGCACATGGAAAATAAGCAGGTGACTGGTGACAGACAACACGGCTTCACTAAGGGCAAATTGTGTCTGACAAATTTCATGGCCTTCTATGACAGAGTTATAGCTTTGGTGAGAAAACGAAGAGCAGCTGATGTCATCTACCTGGACTTGTGCAAAGCATTTGACATTGTCCCACACAACACCCTTGTCTCTAAATCAGAGACACATGGATTTGATGGATAGACCACTTGGTGGACAAGGAATTGGCTGAACGGTGACACTCACAGAGTTGTGGTCAATGACTCGATGTCTGAGTGGAGACAAGTGGTGTTCGTTGGGAGTCGATATTGGGACTGGAACTGTTTAACATCTTTGTCAGCGACATGGACAGTGGGTTTGAGTGCATCCTCAGCAAGTTTGCTGACGACACCAAGCTGTGTGGTACGGTTGACACGCTGGAGGGCAGGGATGCCATCCAGAGGGACCTTGACAGACTTGAGAGGTGGGCCTGTACAAACCTCATGAAGTTCAACAAGGCTAAGTGCAAGGTCTTGCACGTGGGTCGGGGCAATCCCAAGCACAAATACAGTCTGGGCAGAGAACGAATTGAGAGCAGCTCTGAGGACACCTTGGGGATGTTGGCTGATGAGAAGCTCGACATGAGCCAGCAATGTATACTTGCAACCCAGAAAGCCAACCATATCCTGAGCTGCATCAAAATAGGTGTGATCAGCAGGTTGAGGGATGGGATCTTCCCCCCCTCTACTCTGCTCATGTGAGACTCCCCCTACAGTACTGCATTCAGCTTTGGGGCTCTCAACACAAGAAGGACATGAACCTGTTGGAGAGAGTCGAGAGGAGCACCACAAACATGATCTGAGGGCTGGAGCACCTCTCCTATGAGGACAGGTTGAGAGAGTTGGGGTTGTTCAACCTGGAGAAGAGAAGGCTCTGGGGAGACCTTAGAGGAGCCTTCCAGTATCTAAAAGGGGCCTACAAGAAAGCTGGGGAGGGACCTTTTACAAAGACCTAGAGTGATAGGACAAGAGGCAATGGCTTTAAACTGGAAGAGGGAAGATTTAGATTAGATATTAAGGAGGAAATTTTTCACCATGAGTTGGTGAGGCACTGGAACAGGTTGCCCAGAGAAGTTGTGGATGCCCCATCCCTGGAATTGTTCATGGTGAGGCTGGATGGGGGCGGGGGGAACGTGGTCTAGTGGAAGGTGTCCCTGCCCATGGCAGGGGAGCTAGTACTAGATGAATTTTAAGGTCCCTTCCATCCCAAGCAATTCTATGATTCTATGATTTTGCAATTCTATGATCTGGGTATTAAAAGCCTTTAAAAAAACCAGAACAATTGACTGAATGCATTGCATCTGAATGTCTGATGCACTGGCCTTTTATGAGTCTGAATCTACCGTGACTAGTGAAACCAGTTTTAGAGAAAAAGATGTGGAGGAAAAAATGGTTAGAAGAGAGTTATATAAACATTTTGCCTGATTTTATTAGGCAGGAACACATAAATTAGGTAAGGATATTGCAACAAACAAAATAACACCTAAAGGAAAGAAAGAAGATGCAAGGACAGAGAGTTTTAGTACTGCTGTGAGTAGCAATGTGTATCACAGAAATGTGTTGCAGCTTGTACTTGGACTCAGCAATACCAGAAAGATGAATCTGATCAATAAAGGGTCAGTAGCACTGAATTTGATTATCTAGACTCAACCAGATTACAATTAGGAAAGACACTTAGTGTCTCAGGTACAGATTATATAAGAATTACTGCTGAAGCTGCTCCAATCTTTCAATTAATCTAAGAATTAAAGAGGCTTAATGATAGCACAGATTTAGTTCTATCAAGTGGACGGTTTTGTAGAAAAGCTGCTCACTTACTGTAATAATAGATGAAATGACAAAATGCTGTACGAGGTTGTTGGTTTGGTTTTTTAGGATTTAAAATAAGAGTTTTCATTTCAGAAAGGCATTCTTTGAAGGTTTCAGGGGATGAGTTGATAAAGTAAACTAAGGAGCTTAATGTCATATAGGATTTTTGATTGCCAGATAGATATTGTTTCTTTAATCTCCTATCATGAACCACAGGGAAAACAATGCAAGAAAGGACTCTGAACCTGAGGGGATGACTAACTCTTCCAGAAATCACATTAGGAGCAAACAGTATACAGTGGTAAAAGAAATGGTTGAAAAGCAAAGATGTACCTTAAAAGTCAAGTGGAGAATGACAATTTGCAAATTCTATCCTTCAAGATAAACTAATCTTTGTAAAAGATATTAAAACAAATAGGAAAATATTCTGTGGTCATATGAATTAAAATAAATAAGGAAGAAATTAAGATGGCCTGCTATACAGTGGCATTTGAGAATGAAGTTAGCCTTTAAAAAGGCAAGCTTCCAAATTGATGTCTTGCTTTGATTTTCAATAAGGAAGAGGTAATGAGAATGAGACTACAGAAATGACTGCAACTGGAATAAAATTCAGAGATCTCAGTGCATTCAGTTAAAGGAACTCAATAATCTCCATCCCCAAATTCTGAAAGAATTGGTTTATGAAAATACATTCCCATAACAAGGATTTTAAATAAGAAGCATTTCAGGGCAGATGACAAACCATCAAAATGTCTAAGAATTTGTTCAGTTATTTTCTAAAAACTCCTTAATAAGCTTATAATATGAATCATCCTTGTCTTCAAGGCTAATTATATGAGAAATATGTAGTATTATTAAAGAGAACATTATCATAATAAACAGTCTAATTGGGAAGACATTTTATATATCTGTGGCACAGATCACTTTTTAAATAAGAATATTTTTCCTTTGTCCTGAGCCTAAAATAAAGATGAAAAGAGATGGTAGTGATTAATACAGAAGTCCCAACAAATATGATGCTATTAACTATGTATACATTCATTAAATTTTCTGCAAAAATAATCATACAGTAAATGACCACAGAGCTCAAGATTTTAAAAAATAAATAAAATCTTTACACAGACAGAGGTCACAAAACATAACCATTACCTGAAAGAAAAGAGGGTTGCAATCCTGTGAAGTAGCACATACCTTAAAAATAGTTACTAGACAGTGCAGCAGGGTAGAATACTTAGTCACAGAGGAGAAATTGTGCAGTACTTCCAGAAAAGGAGTAACAAAAAGTAGGAATACAACACAAATTAAAAGAGGACTTAAAAATTTACAGTCTTGGGACACTTCTGGGAATCTTATAATATACCAATGTATAGTTGATTAAAAGCTCTCTTCTAGCACTTGCCACTTAATTTTGACTGTACACATAAAGAAACACACATTGCTTCTTTAAATTATTTTTATTAGTGTACCAAGCCATTTTATCAGTATACAGCTTGTATGTGGTGAATGATTTCACAGACCCTGATGTGCTTAAGCAGAATCAGAATCAGAATCGTTTATTGCTTCATAACTCTCCCTTATATGCATCACAAGAAACAGCAGAAGGGTTCAATCACAGGGAGTATTTACATAACCACCCCTTTGATTCTCATGTTACACTGCTCAATACTCTAAGTTTGTCACATTCTTGTAATTTTTCCCATGGGGTTCTCAGCCTCAGTTGCTGTTTTGCAGGATCTTGGAAGTCACGTGCATTACCTCTGGCTGGTCCTTTGTTATGTTTTGTTAATCCTAGTGTAGGTTTCTTGTGCGAACAGCAGGAGGAGGAACAAGGTGCACCAGTCTTTGATGTTCCTGGGATACCGCCACTTTACCTATCGCTGTACCATTTCCCACATTTGTAGACCAATTTTTCCAACCTATTTTTTGCAAATATCTTATCTAAATTCCCGTATAACACAGTGCTTCTCTTCTATAGATCTATTCAGCCTTGAATTCAAGACCTGCAATGATGGAAGTCTGCCATAGCTCTTGGTTTGCTTCACCAAGAGTGAATCAACCTCAATAGTAAAAACGAGCACTTGATTTCCAACATGGAGCGCTTCAGCTACAGCCACTGGATTGTATTCTTTTGTCTGATAAATACCTCTGTATCTTTTGCCATCTTATGTCTTTCACTGTAAATACATAAGTTTTGTCACTATAAGACCTTACCAAGGGCTGTGAAAACTCTATATGAAATCAGTCAGACTCTTAAGCTATTATGAAAATTGAAACATTGAGCCCACTTTAGTCAAACTCTGGAAAAAAAAAAAAAGAGGCCATTGACTAAAAAGAAAATATACAAACCAAAATCAACATATTGTCTGGTTTGAAACACACAGCGATCCAATTTCACAATGCAGTGCTATAGGAATCACTGCAGTCTTGTTCTCCTCTACAGGGTTTAAGCTAAATGAGAATATCTAGAATTAAAGGCAAGAGGTAAGAAATGAAGTGTTTGGTAATATCATTTTTGCAGTTAGTTTACAGCATTTGCAAATACTGACAGCAATTTCCTTGTATTTTGCAATATTTGTTTTTAGAAAGGGCAGAGGATATTTTGCAGGAGGTTTTTAAGTAATATTTGTGTTAGTGGTCAAAATAAGACATTTACCTATTTTTGAATGTTAAATTTGACAGGAACAGAATTTTCCTGCATGATTTAGTAATTTGAGGAGAATAAACCTGCAGGTTTCTCACTACCAACATAAGTTGTGATCAGATCAGTAGATGTCATCCTCATGAGGAGTGTTTCTTGCTACAATTGCTTTTGAGGATCAAAATACATTGTCCTTGTAAAGCGTTTTACTTTTCCTCATAAATCCAGATTTTATTCTCTTGAGAAATAGGCTAAATAGTCTACTTTATTAGTTTGTCTGAAGAGGTTACCATATTTATATGAATGAATAGCTACTCATTATTTCACTCTTGACAGTCCATCTATATAACTATGTAGTCTACATCGCATACAGTGAATCAGAGTGCTGATATTAGAGCACAGCTAGAGATTTAAAAAAAGCCCACAATTGCTCTGTTACAATCACCAAAGAACACACAATTGCAATCACTTATATTTGCGTAATGCTTAAGCCATCATGTTTTCGGATAACTTGTTTTGCAGATATGTTCTTTACCTTTTACTTCTAGGATATTAAATAGAAGAAATCTAAAAGTGCCTACTGATTTCACAGCCTGTCAGGGCCCTGCGTGTACTTAATGATCCTGACTAGCCTTACCTGAGGCCATCATCTATATTCCCTGATCATGTCAGGGCTATCCCTGTCTGAGCTAATGCTGGTCTCCAGCTCAGCTACAGCCATCCAGGGGCATGAAGCCCTATTGATTCTGACTTGTGAACTGATTTCTCTACTTGACCTTGAGCCTGTCTTGTCACAACGGACGTGCCCAACAATCACCGGGTGTTGTCTGACTGTTTACTGGATCTGATCCTACCCATGACCTATAGATTGACTTCCCAGTTTGACCTCTGACCTGCTTCATCACCACAAGCTTTCCCAATGATCTAGACTTTTGGTGAACCTAGCTGCCATCTTTGGCTCTGCCTTGTGTGTCTTGCTTGAGTACTGTGAGACAAGGTCATGGCTGGTGAGGACCTTCCCTGCAACTACTCCTCATCCTTTGGGGCGCAGCCAAGCCTTGCTACACCCTGACACAGCTACTCTAAAATTACGTTATTCCTTGAAACTTAGTATAGTAACTGGTAATGCTCGATTAGCTGATATTGGTAAACACCACTACTGCTACTATGAACTTTGGTCAAGAATTATTGAAGATGGGAATACCTTCATAAATTATTAGGCCTTCAAGGGTTTAAGTTTAAAAAGAATCTATAGCTGACCTAGTAAACAAATAAATGTGACAAACCTCCAAAGCAAATACTAAGAGATGAATTCATAAAAAGATGTCTTTCCAAAAGGCATATTTTGACCAGACTCAATCTTGCCTCAAATAAAAATTTTTAGACCTCAGATAGGAATAAGTGGATAAAAGTTAAGTATCTGTGATAAACAGTCAGATTAAATAGTGGAATTAGATATTTTAAATCTAGGAGTAATAAATATTTTAAGTATCTTCCTTTGTCAAGCACAGTACTTGTCTGAAAGTGTGAGAAAAGCTTAACTTTTCAGTAAGTGATTACAGTACAATCAAAATCAACCAGTTTATCTTCTGTACCACGGTTAATGGCTAACATAGTCCATCTGATTCATCCCCAAGAACAGGTGGAAACCTATAGCCACAGACTGAGGAACTCCTTGTACAACAATATGCCCTTTAGGCAAAACACTACCTGATATACCACTCCAATTTGAAGTAGCATATTCAAATAAAAATGTATCTGACAGTTCACCATATCTGTAGCAGATCAACAACAGTATTTTCTAAAACTTGCTGAAATATCTCATGGGGCTATTTTTAAAGCGTTGTTACAAATATTGTACTAAGCTCTGAAGGATGTACAAGCCACGTTTTTTTAAGAAACAAAGCATCTCTTTCATCCTGTTTTTTCCTACAACATCAGTTCACCAAGTTCTATTTTTATCATGCAGGAAACAAGTGCCTTAGCTCACTGAGAGTTCAGATTGCTGTGTAGAAGTGTGTATTTCACAAAGCAGAAAGACAGTGAGTGGGTTTCTGTTTTCTGACTTTTTTAGTAGTTGATAACTCTGTGCATCTAACCTCAGTAGGAATCTGAGCAAGTGTCACTCCCAGTCCTATATTTTCTAAGACAACAAATTCCATTACATACGTGTTCAGCTTATACACACAATCACCCATCCGGGGTGCCATTTTAAATTTTATAGCCAGTTTTGCTATTTTTCTGTCAGGTACTTCTTTTGTTTCAATAGTAGCTGCAGTGCTGCAGGAAAAAAAATTTCATGCCCTGCTATAGCACTTCGATGCAGCCTGAGAATGCCACATTCATGATACTATTCTGTTTTGGAAATAAGAGCTTCCAAGGTGAGAGACTGACATTTCCTCCTGTTCTGTAAGAGGTACTAAATTTCTCCTGTGATGTACAGCTTGGTGGGAATGGTAGTATTTAATACACTACTGACTATGACCACAACTTCAGAAATATTCCATATTTCTACTACCTTTAACAGTTAAATGACTTCTGGGAAAAACAATGCACAAACACACATTTCTACCACAGCTTATGTCTACAGGTTAAATTTCTCAAAGTGTTTTTCGAACTAATAATATGAATGTATGAAATAGAAAGTTGACTCCATGTAATCATTTTTGCTGCCATGAAACATAACTCTCTGTAGCTATCTCTATTGGGATGTATTTGAAAGATATGAATTTATTGTGATGATGGGCATCTGCAAAATCCTAGATAAACAACAATTGATCAAGTGTATTGGGTCTGGCTAGGATGGAGCTAATTTTGTATGGTGCTGTTTTATATTTGTGACCAAAATGATGCTGACAACATACTAACGTTTTAGGTATTGCAGGACAGTGTTTGCACAGCATCAAGGCCATCTCTGTTTCTCACTCCGTCTCCTCAGTGAACAGAATGAGGGATGTGTAAGAGGTTGAGAGGGGACACAGCCAGGCAGACGACTTGAACAAACCAAAGAGATATTCACGCCATGTAATGTCATAGAATCGTTATGGTTGGAAGAGACCTCAAAGATCACCAAGTCCAACCTTCTACCCAAAGCAACCATGTCCACTAAACCCACCAGACCATGTCTCGAAATGCCACATCTAAATGTTTTTTGAAGACCTCCAGGGATGGTGAGTCCACCACCTCCCTGGGGAGCCTGTTCCAATGCTTAATGACTCTTACAGTGAAGAAATTCTTCCTAATAACCAACCTGAACCTCCCCTAGCTCAACACTAAAGAGGGAAAAGAGGAAGGTTAGTCATCTTTTGCTTGGGAACTAGCTGGGCATTGGTCTACCCATGGGAGATGGTGAGTGATTACCTTTGTTTCACTTGTTTCATTTTCTTTCTTTCTTGTTCCACTTGTCAAACAGTTTGTATCTTGGTCCACCAGTCTTTTTGTTTTTATTCTTCCTTTTCTCTTCCCTTGTCCCCCTGTGGGAGAGGGGAGAAGAAGCAAGTGAGTAGCTGTGTGTAAATAAATGGCTGACTACTATGGTTAACCACAGCACCGGAATATACAGAATAATATAGCTTCTTCAGTAATACAGTTCCTACTCAGCTATGATTTTGTTGTCTCTGATTTAAACAAGAAATCAGTAGACAGTTACAATTTCAAATAGCATTATAGAAGTCATGCTGGGCACAAGAAACTTTAAAAATACAGTGTATGTAGTTTTCAGTGCCATTCTAATATACAAAGTGTGTATGTAAAACCTGAATAAAGTGAAATGCAGTGTCAAAACTTATTACTTAATCTGCTATTTAAGAATTGAAAAATATGTAGTTAATAAAGTTTACTTCTAATTGCAATATTCCAGCTCCCTTTGTGGAATTATTCCACATTGGAAGGATGTGGTCAAGGCAATGACTTAATCCACAAATGTATGAAACAGTTAATTTAAAAAAAAAAAAAAAATCTGACAAAGCGGGGAAAATATTGCTGTATTATTCTACTCTTGCGTTTGTGGATATTTGAGTTATCTGTACTTCTAGCACATCAGTCAGCGTATTATAAGCTCTTTATCATGCTTTTATCTGTCATAAATAGCAGCTGTTAAGTCATTTTTTTGTAGTCTGCTGAAAAAAAGATTCAATTCAAAGACTAATTCAATTGTACATTTTGCCACATCTTTGGAATTCATATCCCAGTCTTGTGTTATCAACTAAACATGAACATCACACTCAAATATTGGCTGCAGCACACTGAATGACTAGACTGTATGGTAACTCAGTGGTGAGAGGAGGGGGAAAAAATGTCAAAAAAAGCAAGCACTGTTCTCCCTCATTTGTCTGTGGACAAACTAGGAAGAGTTCCTACATCACCACTGGTGTTTCTCCTCTAATCCCAGTTCCAGTATGGATTTATCCATGGACCAATGTCCTTACGAGTGTATCTGCTCTAATGTGGCCTTATCTATGAGTCACAGTCTTTTCAGGGGTGTACCTGCTATGTCATAGATTTATCCACAGCCACAGATGCTTTAAAGTGTTCCAGCATGGCCTCGTGTACCAGCTGCATAATGGACTTATCCATGGATACAGATGCTTTGAGGAGTACCTTTTCCAGCATGGACACTTCCTTGAGCCACAATCCCTTCAGAGATATATCTGCTGCAGCATGGATATAGCCACAGACACAGACACTTCAAGGTGTACCTGCTCTGGTGTGGACTTATCCACAACCACAGATGCTTTGGGATGTCTTGTTCCCATGTGGACTTCTTCCACAGGTCACAGTCCCTTCAATTTGAGTTAACAAAGGAGTTCTAGCCTGTCCAGTACAGCAGCACAGGAACAGCAGCAATGCCCTGGCCATCTGACAGCCCAGGTGCACAGCCACTGCTGTTATCAAAATGTTCCCAGGCACAGCAGAGTAAGATGATAAGCAGCAAAGCAGCACAGCAAGCAAAAATAGCAAAAAACCAGCCACTAATGAGCATTAGGCTCTAATATACAGTGAGGCAAGCAAGCCCCATGGCAAGCACAGGAGCCTGCCAATTCAGAGTTAAACAGCTGTAACAGCTATAAATTTGATCCAGCACACACCAATCAAATCTACCATTATCTTGAACCCTTTGAGCGCCAAGGAGGTCTGTGGTGAGTTGACCCTGGCTGGTTCTATCACTTCCTCTCCTCCACTGGACAGGTGAAAAACTGGAGGACTCATGGGCTGACATATGGACAAAAAGATCACTCACCTGTAACCATCACAAACAAAACAGACTCGACTTGGGGAAATTGGT